>NC_134400.1:21279880-21496968 GCF_050003625.1 Haematobia irritans
TATGATATTCCAGATCCTTTGCCTGCTTTTGTTCCAGCCTTTCGATATTATTTTTCCTAACCGTCTCAATGTCCTGTGGTGAAAAGTCGACCGTGCGTCCAAAATACAGATCAACTGGTTTTCTGTCCACGGTGGAATGAACGGTATGATTGTATTCATTTACCGATCTTTCCAAAAGCTCCTCGAAATTCCTAGATGTCCCATCATCTTTCAAGCATCGCATAATTTCGGCGAGAGTAGAGTGAAAGCGCTCCACTTGCCCATTTACTTCACTCTTATATGATGGTGTCGTGTAGACTTCTATACCCATCTGATCCTTCATCATAAATAATAATGATTTTGAATTCAGTGAAGGTTCGTTGTCCATCACTACTATTTTCGGTACTCCGTATGCGAACAATAATTCCCTAAGAGGTTTCCTAATTGATTCGGTTGACCTTCCCTCTAATATTTTCACCATGGCGTATTTTGAAAACTTATCCACTGATGTAAGAATGAGCTTCTTATCAGTGGAGAAAATATCAATGTGTATAATCTGACCTGGGTATTTGGGAATAGGGGTAGCACCCAATCGAGGCTCGTTGGGATGCCTTTCGTATTTGCTCTTTTTACATGTAGAGCATAATTTAGTGATCCGCTTGATCTTATTGGTCATACCTGGAAAATAGTATTTCTCCAGTATTTGAATTTTATTTTCTTTGTCGTTGCGGTGTGCCCTATTATGAGCGTCAATAATCAGATTTTCTTGATCACTCTCGGATAAGATATCCTCAACGACTTTCTGTGTGAACCGACATCTGTACTGGAAGAAGTTATGGGGATAAATTTCTTGAATCCTTCCCATGATAGTTTCAGGAGTTTTTATTACATTCACGACCGAAGGATTTAAGTACCTCTTAAGTAATTCAAGGAGTTTCCTCTCATCATAACATGGTTCAGTTATAATATGACGGTGGAAACCGGGGAAGATAATTTTAAATTGATAGGTCGATGTTTCACCTATGTTCAAGAAAATTTGGTTTCGGAAAACATTTATAGGACACTCTACGCTCGGTATGAGGTTCTCGGGTGAACTCTCTCCGCTGTGCTGCGTAGGCGTTAATGAATTAACACACTGTTAGAAAAATATGTTTTTCATATGTTCCGATATAAACAAAATGTGTTTCGGGCACGATTTTAAACCACAATATATTTAAGTGCGAACATGTAATTTTCCTAAACTAACACTAAATGTTTGGGACATCTATGTTAATATGTTAGAATATATTATGTTTGGGGCATGAATGTTTCATAAAAATCATATGTGTGAATACAAACATATATACATTTACAAATTTCAACTAAACATACATATGTTGTGATATTTTATTCAAAGCGACAGAGAGAGTATAGAGAGAAATAGAGATGGAAACCGGGAGAGTTGACGAAAGATATCAACATAACACAGCGAAAGAATCAATAAGGCCAAAAATTTGATATGCTTAAGTCTAAATAATATTTAATTTGAATAAAGAGAATAGACATTCGGAACCAGGAGAATAGACATTTGAAAAACAAACAGCATATGTTTTCGCCTTGAGAGCAGCATTTTTTGTATGTGTGGACATGTGTTTTGTTTATTATTTTGGCATGATGGGCACAATTTTTTTCTTGGTTTGTTACAAGAAATCAGGGGTCTTCATAAAAATAACGAAAGGGCACTATAGTCTATTTAGAGTTGGGACAGTAAAATGAAATAAGGAGGAAATAGTGAAAAATTACACAGTAAAATGTAAAAAAAAACAAAGTTTAGTTTCTCTTTATTAAAAAGTAGTCCACGAGGAGTTGACGGACACCATCAAATATAAAAGCGGGCATTAAGTTCGACTTTGCAGCTAAAACAATTTAAAAAGTTTATTTTCTTTAAAATGAATTATTAAAGAAAAATAAAAGGAATTTTAGAGCGATGGTGTTAAATGCTAGTAAAAAACTGTTCACTCCTAAATAAATTTATGTTTATATTATAAAATTATGTATGTATGTTTATACTCGACTCCACGTTCTTCTTTTGTTAGTTTTTGAATTCCTTCCAAATTTTAAAGTTTTGTACAAAAACAGTTTTTTATTACAAGATTGTTATTTTTGCAATAAAAAATAATATTTTATCCAAAAATCATTCAATTTCGTTTATATCAAGCACTGTTACTGACTATAAATCTTTAATAACGCACATTTCGATGTTTCATTTAAAAAAATTAATATAGTATAAATATAAATGTGTAAATTAAAAAAAAAAATGTTCGGTTGGAGCAGGGATTGAACCCACGACCCTTTGCATGCAAGGCAGACATGCTAACCACTGCTCCACGTGGCAAAAATATGTATGTTTCTGTTAAATAATGTTATGTTTGCATGGGCTCGTGGGCGCTGCAAACTATGCTATATAAATGTAACTTAAAACGATAATTATCTACTGGTGACTATAACAGCTACGTAGCCCAGTGGATAGTGTGTTGGCTTACAAACTGTATGGTCCTCGGTTCGATTCTCCGTGCAGGCGAAAGGTAAAATTTAAAAAATTTATAAAAGTGAATAATTTATTCAACATTATTTGTATTACAGAGAAAGGTGCCAATAACTAAACAATTTGGTGGAAGTGAAAATTACGAGTATGTTAGGGAATGAGCACAATCGTGTTTGGGAAAAATTCTTCCAAGCATATAATATTTTTGGCTCAAAATGCTTCCAAACATATAATATGTTCACATAAAACAAACATATTAATGTTTCGGCAGTATGCAATAATATATGTGCTTCCTGCAAAATATGTTTGGAACATATGTTAAAGAAGCGATTTTTTTTGAGGGTGCATGAGTAACCGATGGCATTCTTGATAATGCATCCGCCACTACATTTTGTTTTCCGGGTTTGTATCTCAGTTCATAATTATATTCCTCAAGGATACATTTCCACCTTTTCATCTTCGAGTTTGCGGCCTTTCATTAGCGGCGTAATTTTCTTCCGCCTTTCCTAATGTTCTTGAGATGAAAGCGATTGGCTTTCCTTTTTGGCTCAACACGCCGCCTAGTGCCACGTTTGAGGCGTCCGTGGTTAATTCAAATTCCTCATCGAAATTAGGATAGGATAGTAAAACGTCCTGGGAAATTAAAGCATTTCTAAGTTCATTGAAAGCTTTTATGGCTTTAGTTCCCAAAGTCACAGGTATTTGACTGGACGCATTTTTCGATATTCTTCCCTCCTCCCCTCTTAATAGTTCGGTTAGGGGTTTAGCAATATCAGCGTAACCTCTCACGAATCGTCTATAATATCCTGACAATCCGAGAAAAGAACGTAACTGCTTGAGTGTCCTAGGTATTGGGAAGTTTAGAATTGACTCAACTTTCTTGGGGTTTGTTTTAATGCCATCTTTCGAAACCACAAATCCTAAAAATTCCACCTCATTCTTAAAGAAGGAGCATTTATCAAACTGAATCTTCATATTAGCCGACTCTAGTGTCCCAAATACTTCGTCAATGTGCTTAATGTGGGATTCTTCATCCTTGCTGAAGATAATGATATCGTCAACGTACACGAAGCACATTTTACCGATTAGATTCCTAAGAATATCGTCCAGCGTGCGCTGAAATATTGCCGGAGCATTTTTCAGGCCGAAAGGAAGTCTATTAAATTCATATTTCCCATTATTAATCGAGAAGGCAGTTTTCTCTTTGTCCTCTTCTCTGAGTGGAATTTGGTGGAATCCACTCTTTAGATCAATGACGGTAAAGAATTTATTCCCACCTAAGTTAGATAGGACTTCCGTAATCTCAGGAATGGGGTACTTATCTGGGATTGTAACAGAGTTTATTTTCCGAAAATCAACTACGAGTCTATATTTCTTTTTACCAGAACTATCCTCTTTCTTCGGCACGATCCATATTGGGGAATTATATGGAGATCTCGAGGGCCTTATTATGCCATCTCGTAAGAGTCGATCGATCTCTGTTTCGACTACTTCCTTTAGTGCCATTGGGTAAGGATAACTTTTGGTATAAACAGGAGATTCGCTAGTGGTCTTAATTTCTCCCACTACAACACTAGTGTAAGTCAATTTTTCGTCCGGGTCAGAGAAAAGACTAGGATATTTTTCGGCCATACTTCGGACAGATTTCTTTTGCGTTTCTGATAAGTGATCTACACATAATTGCAGTTTGTTCACATTTCGCGAGATTCGCTGTTTCACAGAGATTTTCTTGCCGCTTCTTATAGTAAAGAAGTTCTCTGCTGTGTGAATGACCACTGACAGTTCCTTCATGCTATCATTTCCTAGTATTCCATCAAATGATTTCAAACCAGGTAACAGAAAGAATTTGATAGGCGCTTCGCTGCCTCCGAATAAATCAATAAAGGTATGCTGAGAAATATCCACTTTTCCTCCTACTGAATCTACTTTAAATTACTCGACATTTTGTCTCGGATTTTTTATAAGTCCTGGTTTTATATAATTCTTACTACTTCCCGTGTCCAGTAAGAATTCTAATATTCTTCCGTTCCTCATTTTGGCCTGGAAGTAAGGCAATGAAGAACACCCTAATCTAAACAAGTATATACGGCCGTAAGTTCGGCCGTATATACTTGTGGAGGGTACATAAGCTTCGGCCGAAGCTTATGTACCCTCCATCATGGATTGCGTAGAAACTTCTTCTAAACACTGCCATCCACAATCGAATTACTTAAGTTGCGGTAACGCTTGCCGATGGCAAGGTATCTTAAAACCTCCTAACACCATCTTCTAAATTGTATGTAAGTCCATACGTGGTATATATTAAATCAAAACAGATCGATCCAATACGTATATAATTCAGTTTGACAAAGTAGACATAAAATTTTGACAAAATTTTCTACAGAAATAAAATTTTAACAAAATTTTATATAGAAATAAAATTTTCACAAAATTTTCTATAGAAATAAAAATGTTGACAAAATTTTCTATAGAAATAAAATCTTGGTAGATTATTTTTGGCTCGAGTGGCAAACATGATTATGAACCGAATAAAATTTGAACACAATTTTCTATAGAAATAAAATTTTGACAAAATTTTCTCTAGAAATAAAATTTTGACAAAATTTTCTCTAGAAATAAAATTTTGACAAAATTTTCTATAGAAATAAAATTTTGGTAGATTATTTTTGGCTCTAGTGGCAACCATGATTACGAACCGATATGGACCAATTTTTGTGTGATTGGACCAATTTTGGAATGGTTGTTAGCGACCATATACTAACACCACATGCCTAATTTGAACCGGATCGGATGAATTTTGCTCCTCCAAGAGGCTCCGGAGGTCAAATCTGGAGAATGTTTTATATGGGGGCTATATATAATTATGGACCGATATGGACCAATTCTGGCACGGTTGTTAAAGATCATATACTAACACCATGTTCCAAATTACAACCGGATTGGATGAAATTTGCTTCTCTTGGAGACTTCGCAAGCCAAATCTGGGGATTGGTTTCTATGGGGGCTATATATAATTATGAACAGATGTGGACCAATTTTTGCATGTTTGTTAGAGACCATATACCAATATCATGTACCAAATTTCAGGCGGATCGGATGAAATTTGCTTTTCTTTGAGGCTCCGCAACCCAAATCTGGGAATCGGTTTATATGGGCGCCATATATAATTATAGACCGATGTGGACCAATTTTTGCACGGTTGTTAGAGACCATATACCAATACCATGTACCAAATTTCAGCCGGATCGGATGAAATATGCTTCTCTTAGAGGCTCCACAAGCCAAATCTGGGGATCGGTTTATATGGGGGCTATATATAATTAAGGACCGATACGGACCAATTTTTGCATGGTTGTTAGAGACCATATACCAACATCATGTATCAAATTTCAGCCGGATCGGATGAAATTTTCTTCTCTTTGAAGCTCCGCAAGCCAAATCTGGGGATCGGTTTATATGGGGGCTATATATAATTATGGACCGATGTGGACCAATTTTTGCATGGTTGTTAGAGACCATATACCAACACCATATACCAAATTTCAGCCGGATCGGATGAAATATGCTTCTGTTAGAGGCTCCACAAGCCAAATCTGACGGTCCCTTTATATGGGGGCTATACGTAAAAGTGGACCGATATGGCCCATTTTCAATACCATCCGACCTACATCGATAACAACTACGTGTGCCAAGTTTCAAGTCGATAACTTGTTTCGTTCGGAAGTTAGCGTGATTTCAACAGACGGGCGGACGGACGGACGGACGGACGGACATGCTTAGATCGACTCAGAATTTCACCACGACCCAGAATATATATACTTTATGGGGTCTTAGAGCAATATTTCGATGTGTTACAAACGGAATGACAAAGTTAATATACCCCCATCCTATGATGGAGGGTATAAAAATATGGGAAACATTTAAATCTGAAGCAATTTTAAAGAAACTTCGCAAACTTTATTTATGATTTATTGCTCGATATGTATGTATTAGAAGTTTAGGAAAATTAGAGTCATTTTGACAACTTTTCGACTAAGCAGTGGCGATTTAACAAGGAAAATGTTGGTATTTTGACCATTTTTGTCGAAATCAGAAAAACATATATATGGGAGCTATATCTAAATCTGAACCGATGTCAACCAAATTTGGCACGCATTGCTACAATGCTAATTCTACTCCCTGTGCAAAATTTCAACTAAATCGGAGTTAAAATTTGGCCTCTGCGTCCATATGAAAGTAAATCGGGCGAAAGCTATATATGGGAGCTATATCTAAATCTGAACCTATTTCGACCAAATTTGGCACGCATAGCAACAATGCTAATTCTACTCCCTGTGCAAAATTTCAATTAAATCGGAGTAAAAAATTGGCCTCTGTGGTCATATGAGTGTAAATCGGGCGAAAGATATATATGAGAGCTATATCTAAATCTGAACCGATTTCAATCAAATTTGGCACACATGACTATACTACTAATTGTACTCCTTGTGCAAAATTTCAACCAAATTGGGCCAAAACTCTGCCTTCTGGGGCCATATAAGTCCATATCGGGCGAAAGATATATATGGGAGCTATATCTAAATCTGAACCGATTTCAATCAAATTTAGTACAATTAACTACACTACTTATTGTGCTCTTAGTGCAAAATTTCAACCAAATTGAACCAAAAGTCTGCCTTCTAGGACCATAATAGTCCATATCGGACGAAAGATATATATGGAAGCTATATCTGAATCTGAACCGATTTCAATCAAATGTGGCACACATGACTATACTACTAATTGTACTCCTTGTGCAAAATTTCAAGCTAATTGGGATAAAACTCTGGCTTCTGGGGCCATATAAGTGCATATCGGGCGAAAGATATATATGGGAGCTATATCTAAATCTGAACCGATTTCTTCCAAAATCAATAGGGTTCTATTCTGACCCAAAAAAGGAACACGTGCCAAATTTGAAGGCGATTGGACTTATATTGCGACCTAGACTTTGATCACAAAAATGTGTTCACAGACAGACGGACGGACGGACAGACGGACAGACGGACATGGTTATATCGACTCAGGGAACCACCCTGAGCATTATTGCCAAAGACACCATATGTCTAGCTCGCCTCCTTCTGGGTGTTACAAACATATGCACTAACTTATAATACCCTGTTCCACAGTGTGGCGCAGGGTATAATTAAATTTTTATATGAAAACGATAATGCGTGACCACCCTAACAAAAATTGAAAAATTCCTCGAAATATTGAAATTTTTATGTGAAAAACTTCTTTTAGCAATATCTCCATAAATATGCGTCCCAGAGCGAAAAGGACGATAATTCGTGAATACGAATTTTTATATGAAAAACTTCTTATGGCCATATCGCCTAAACTAAGCGTCCCAGAGCGAAAAGGACGATAATTCGTGGCCACGCTCAAAAAATTTAAAAATCCACCCAAATCCTAAAAAAATTGAAATTTTTATATGAACAACTTCTTTTTGTCATATCTTCTTAGATATGCGCCATATCTCTTAAACTAGGCGTCCTAGAGCGAAAAGGACAATAATTCGTGACCACCATCAAAAAATTGAAAAATCCACCCAAATCCTATAAAAATTTAAATTTTTATATGAAAAACTTCTTTTGGCCATATCTCCTAAAATAAGAGTTCTATAGCGAAAAGGACGATAATTCGTGACCATCCTAAAAAATTGAAAAATCCACCCATATCTCCTTAAATATGCGTCCTAGAGCGAAAAGGACGATAATTCGTGACCACTCTAAAAAATTTGAAAACCACCCAAATCCTACAAAAATTGAAATTTTTATATGAAAAACTTCTTTTGGCCATATCTCCTAAAATAAGAGTCCTATAGCGAAAAGGACGATAATTCGTAATCACTCTCAAAAAATTGAAAAATCCACCCATATCTCCTTAAATATGCGTCCTAGAGCGAAAAGAACGATAATTCGTGACCACCCTAAAAAAAAAAAATTGAAAATCCACCCAAATCCAAAAAAAATTTAAATTTTTATATGAAAATATTTTTTCCATAACTCCTCAACTAAGGGTCCTATAGCGAAAAGGACGATAGTGCGTGACCACCCTGATAGTTCCACCCAAATTCTAAATAGTTTAAATTTTTATGTGAAAAACTTCTTTTGGCTATATCTCCTTAAATATGCGTCCTAGAGCGAAAGGAACGATAATTCATGACCACCCTCAAGAAATTGAAAAATCCACCCAAATCCTACAAAAATTGAAATTTTTATATGAAAAACTTATTTTGGCCATATCTCCTAAA
Organism: Haematobia irritans; assembly: GCF_050003625.1. Lineage (NCBI taxonomy): Eukaryota > Metazoa > Arthropoda > Insecta > Diptera > Muscidae > Haematobia > Haematobia irritans. Next base: position 21,288,679 of record NC_134400.1, read on the forward strand.
CTAAGAGTCCTATAGCGAAAAGAACGATAATTCGTAAACACCCTCAAAAAATTGAAAAATCCATCCAATTCCTACAAAAATTTAAATTTTTTTGAAAAACTTCTTTTGGCCTTATTACCTTAAATATTCGTCCTAGAGCGAATATTGAACAAATAAAATTTGTGGCTACCATGGACAACAACCCATGAACATTTACATCTTGAGATGAAAAAAAGACAATACAGGGGTGAATTTCAATTTGAAATGTTAGTACTTAGTAAGGACAACAATCAACGAAGTATTTAGAGGTGAGTTATGGCTGATCTCCAGTGTGACCCCTTTAGCGTGTTTACAAGTAAATTTTCAAATAAATACCCTCCACAAAATGATGGATGAGTGTGTTACAAAAGTGTGACCTCTTTAGCGTGTTTACAAATAAATTTACAAATAAATACCCTCCACAATATGATGGATGGGTGTGTGACATACGGAATGACAATGTGAAACAAGCTATCAAACCTGAAACCTTTCGCAAATCGTTGGAAATATGCCCTTCAATGAACGAAATATGTTTCTTATTCGTGAAATCATGGATGTGGAGTTCGCACATCAACCCCTATGAAATTTCCTATTCATTGATATTTTAATGTATTTCGCTTAAGTAAAACTTTTTTAGTGTAAAAATTAAAAAAAAAAAAAATAAATAAAAAATCCGTCTAGAAATCTGTATCACGTTTTTGGGCTCTCGGTTACTGTCAAAATCATTGATTCATACCAGTTTCCCTTATTGTTTGATCATTCATTTGTATCCACTGCCAACCTCTGTTCAACTGTCTAGCTGAGTTGAGAAGTGTATTCAAATTGTTATGTTTAAATAATGAAAATGGCTGGCAAATTCCAAAAAACAGTTTCCGTTTGCATACTGACTGGTCTTTTCGTTACCATTTTTAACTTTTTTCTTTGATTTCTATCGTTTTCATTTGAATCAGTTTTTGGTATGTTTCACGCTCTAGCATTTTACTAATAGATAGTGGATTTTGTTTAAATTTGCAATCACCATAGATGCATTAGTTTTCCAGAACATGGTCTGTACCAAAGAAAACCACGAAATGAATCTCTCATATGGACCACCTTAAGTGCTTAATATTCGGGGTTAGAAATTACAGCAGGTTTTAATCCTAAAGGGTGATACGGTCAAAATTTGGTCAATATAAACTTAACGTATTTCTTTCAATTTTGCATTTAAAAAACCTGAACACCCCTCATTTTGAAGGCGTGTGTGTGTAGAATGTTGCTCCTGCTTTGATTTTGGAATTCACTCTTCAGTTGTCAAAATGCCGTCCAAGCAAGAAGAGCAGCGTTTCAAAAATTTGCTCGCGCATCGCGAAAATTCGAGCTACTCGCACGCAAAACTGGCAAAATCCCTAAAAGTTGCCAAATCAACCGTTACAAATGTAATTAAATGGGGATTATATTATCTTTGTGATTCCGTTTGTAACACACCGAAATATTGCTCTAAGACCCCATAAGGTATATATATTCTGGGTCGTGGTCAAATTCTCAGTCGATCTAAGCATGTACGTCCGTCCGTCCGCCTGTTGAAATCCCGCTAACTTTCGAACGAAACAAGCTATCGACTTCAAACTTGGCACAAGTAGTTGTTATTGGTGTAGGTCGGATGGTATTGCAAATGGGCCATATCGGTCCACTTTTACGTATAGCCCCCATGTAAACGGACCCCCATATTTGGCTTGCGGAGCCTGAAATTTGGTACGTGGTATTAGTATATAATCTCTAACAACCATGCAAAAATTGGTCCATATCGGTCCATAATTATATATAGCCCCCATATAAACCGATCCCCAGATTTGGTTGGCAAATCCTCTAAGAAAAGCAAATTTCATCCGATCCGGCTGAAATTTGGTACGTGGTATAAGTATATGGTCTCTAACAACCATGCGAAAATTGGTCCATATCGGTCCATAATTATATATAGCCCCCATATAAACCGATCCCCAGATTTGGTTGCCGGATCCTCTAAGAGAAGCAAAATTCATCCGATCCGGCTGAAATTTGGTACGTGGTATTAGTATATGATCTTTAACAACCATGCAAAAATTGGTCTATATCGGTTCATAATTATATATAGCCCCCATATAAACCGATCCCCAGATTTGAACTCCGGAGCCTCTTAGAGCGGAAAAATTCATCCGATCCAGTTGAAATTTGGTACGTGGTGTTAGTATATGGTCTCTAACAACCATGCAAGAATTTGTTCATATCGGTCCATAATTATATATAGCCCCCATATAAACCGATCACCAGATTTGACCTCCGGAGCCTCTTGCAGGAGCAAAATTTATCCGATCCGGTTGAAATTTGCAACGTGGTGTTAGCATGTGGTCTCTAACAAACACGATATGGACATGAATTGGTCCATATCGGTCCATAATTATATACAGCCCCCATATAAACCGTTCTCCAGATTTGATCTCCGGAGTCTCTTGGAGAAGTAAAATTCATCCGATCCGGTTGAAATTTGCAACGTGGTGTTAGTATGTGGTCTCTAACAAACACGATATGGACATGAATTGGTCCATATCGGTCCATAATTATATATAGCCCCCATATAAACCGTTCTCCAGATTTGATCTCCGGAGTCTCTTGGAGAAGTAAAATTCATCCGATCCGGTTGAAATTTGCAACGTGGTGTTAGCATGTGGTCTTTAACAAACACGATATGGACATGAATTGGTCCATATCGGTCCATAATTATATATCGGTCCATATATTCTCTATAGAGAATGTTGTCAAAATTTTCATTCTATTGAAAATGTTATCAACATTTTATTTCTATAGAAAATTTTGTCCAATTTTTATTTCTATAGAAAATTTTGTCAAAATTTTATTTCTATAGAACATTTTTACAAAATTTTATTTCAATAGAAAATTTTGCCAATCTTAATTATATACGTATTTAATCGGCCTTTGTTAGTTTAATATATACTACCTATGGACTACCTTGCAATTTAAAATTTTATTTCTATAGAAAATTTTGTCCAAATTTTACTTCTATAGAAAATGTTGTCAACATTTTATTTCTATACAAAATTTTGTCAAACTTAATTATATACGTATTTAGTCGGCCTTTGTTAGTTTAATATATACTACGTATGGACTTCCTTGCAATTTAGAAGACGGTGTTAAGAAGTTTTAAGATACCTTGCCCTCGGCAAGTTTTACCGCAACCCAAGTAATGCGATTGTGGATGACAGTCTTCAGTAGAAGTTTCTACACAAGCCATGGTGAAGGGTACATAAGCTTCGGCCTGGCCGAACTTACGGCCGTATATACTTGTTTTATATTCGGATTGATGTGAATTGCACCCTGGCAAAAGCTCGAATTTATTGGACACTTCTATCAGAAGTTATGGTTAATATTGTACTTAGCCTGTGATTAAGTTTTTAAAAAAATTCCAATCAAAAAAGGGCAAAAAGCTTTGTTCGGTTTAAAGTTGTCTAAGTCATTTTAGACATGTTCTATTATCACTATTTTGAATTTGTACATACTAAAACAATTTACAATAAACATGATTTTAAGACCGGAAAAATTGAATTTATAGCTTATACGGTTTTTGAGAAATTCTAAAAAAAAACTTTGAACTTGTTTCCTGTAAAATTCACTTTTGAGACTTAGCGTGCTTTGGAATGGAGACATCAATATAGTCTCAGTCACTTTAAGTGACGGATCCGAAGACATACGCGAGGGTTTTCAACGTAGCATCACGAGAGTGATAGAGCGAAAAGAAGAGCAATTTTTCGAATTCCTAGAAGGTAATGCGTAACAAATTACCCCGAATCCGAATGCTAATGTTGAATGATATGGTAATACTGGGAGTAAAGTGCTTCACCAGACCCTCCAATCTGTCCTTAGAATCCCTCATTCTATCCGTATGTTGATTTCATCATTGAATCCAGCGAAAGACTGCGACAAGGGTGAATCAAAAAGTCAAAGTCATGAAGAGTACAACGGGGAGTTTCCAAATTTCATGTTTTGTATTGCACCTGCAGGGTACCTGATATGCATTGCAACCATCTTCAGGTTGGTTTAAATTTTATCACTTTTCATACCCCCCACCATAGGATCGGGGTAAATTAACTTTGTCATTCCGTTTGTAACACATCCAAATATTGCTCTAAGACCTCATAAAGTATATATATTCTGGGTCGTGGACGGTGAGCATGTCCGTCCGTCCGTCCGTCTGTTGAAATCACGCTAACTTCCGAACGAAACAAGCTATCGACTTGAAACTTGGCACAAGTAGTTGTTATTGATGTAGGTCGGATGGTATTGCAAATGGTCGGATAATATTGCAAATGGTCCACTTGCATATCGGTCCACTTTTACGTATAGCCCCCATATATACGGACCCCCAAATTTGGCTTGCAGACCCTCTAAGAGAAGCAAATTTCATCCGATCCGGCTGAAACTTGGTATATGGTGTTAGTATATGGTCTCTAATAACCATGCAAAAATTGGTCCACATCGGTCCATAGTTATATATAGCCCCCATATAAACCGATCCCCAGATTTGGTTTGCGGAGCCTCTAAGAGAAGAAAATTTCATCCGATCCGGCTGAAATTTGGTACATGGTGTTAGTATATGGTCTCTGATGACCATGCAAAAATTGGTCCACATCGGTGCATAACTATATATAGCCCCCATATAAACCGATCACCAGATTTGACCTCCGGAGCCTCTTTGAAGACCAAAATTCATCTGATTTAGTTGATATTTGGTACGTGGTGTTAATATATGGCCTCAAACACCCATGCAAAAATTGGTCAAAATCGGTCCATAATTATATATAGCCCCCATATAAACCGATCCCCAGATTTGACTTCTGGAGCCCCTTGGAAGAGCAAAATTCATCCGATTCGGTTGAAATTTGGTACGTGATGTTAGTATATGGTATCCAACAACCATGCAGGAATTGGTTCATATCAGTCCATAATTATATATAGCCCCCATATAAACCGATCCCCAGATTTGACCTCCGGTGCCTTTTGGAGAAGCAAAATTCATCCGATCTGGTTGAAATTTGTTACGTGGTTGTATATGATATTTAACAAACATGCCAAAAGTGGTCCATATTAGTCCATAATCATATATAGCCCCCATATAAACCGATCCCGAGATTTGGTTTTGGAGCCCCTTGGAGGAGCAAATTTCATTCGAGTCAGTTGAAATTTGGTACAATGTGACTGTTAACAACCATGGCGAACTAGGTCCATATCGGTCTATAGTTATATATAGCCCTCAGATAAAGCCCCAATCACAAAAAATTGGTCCACATCAAGTTCATAATTGAATATAGCCCCCACATAAGCGACCCCCATATTTCAATTCTGGCTCCCTACACATACCTTTTTTGTCTAATATATACCACGTATGGACTAACTCACAATTTAGAAAACGATTTAAGATACCACAACCTAAGTAATTCGATTGTGGATGACAGTCTTTCGTAGAAGTTTCTACGCTATCCATGGTGGAGGGTACATAAAATTCGGCCTGGCCGAACTTACGGCCATTTATACTTGTTTTTAATAGGCGAAAAATCACAATAAACATAAAACAGAAACGTCTACTATATTTTACAGCTGTGACTGCCTTGTGATATTTTTCTCTTTGTTATCAATGTAGGTTCATCAAAAATTCATAATTTTGAGAACAAATTCAAAATCCTATTTGCAAAACAGCTCGCGTATTTATCTCAAGTATTTTCAAACATGTTTCAGCTGTGGCAGATGGACAGACGGACAACATGACAGTTGTCCTTTTACATTATATAGGTTTTGTTGGTCTTAGCGAAACCACTGCATTCTTTTTGGATATCTCTTCGAGTTGCGTATTCTATTTTTTTGTTTGTTTTGTTTTTTTTTTTCGTATGCTGATGATTACATCTAATTTTCGTCTGGCCAAAAATGTTTTCCAACAACCACAAAAGTTTGGGCATGTGCCTGAAAACTATGCAAGATGATGATGACGATGATAATGATTGGTGAGATGGGTTCTTTCGGGCAGAGGGGAAAACTAAAAAACTTTTGCAAAATTTTCCATTGCGAGTAGATTATTTTATTTTAAAAGATCCTGCTAATGTGAGATGCAGTTTGAAATTAGTATTCAGTGCCTGCAGTGTCATTTCTTACGCTCTTACAATTGGTATAAAACTTATAGTAGTAAGACAGCTATGCGAAAATATTGGAATGTGAACACGTTAACTGTGCCCTACAATGGTTTAGATGAGAGGTAGAAAACTGCTTATGAATTTATTCATAAATATTAAAATAAAATACTTCGATATCAGTTTAATTTTTAGTTATCTGAAACATTGTGAAACAAGTATATACGGCCGTAAGTTCGGCCAGGCCGAATCTTATGTATCCTCCACCAAGGCTTGCGTAGAAACTTCTTCGAAAGACTGTCATCCACAATCGAAGTACTTGGGTTGTGGTATCTTAAAACTTCTTAACATCGTTTTCTAAATTGTGAGTTAGTCCATACGTGGTAGAGAGCCAGAATTGTAATATGGGGGCTATATACAATTATGAACTTGATATGGACCAATTTTTGTGTGATTGGGGATCGATTTATCGATTTATAACTATAGACCGATATGGACCTAGTTAGGCATGGTTGCATATTATCACCACGTAACAAATTTCAACCAGATCGGATGAATTTTGCTTCTCCAAAAGGCACCGGAGGTCAAATCTGGGGATCGGTTTATATGGGGCCAATAACATATATAATTATGGACCGATTTCGACCAATTTTTGCATGGGTGTTTGAGGCCATATATTAACACAACGTACCAAATTTCAACTGAATCACATGAATTTTGGTCTTCCAAGAGGCTCCGGAGGTCAAATCTGGGGATCGGTTTATATGGGGGCTATATATACCCAGCAAAAAAAATTTGGAAGTTCTTCCAAAGGCACAACTTTAAAAGCACTTCCAGAAGATGCACTCCCAATGATGTTCTTTATTTTAACTACCCAGGAAGTTATTTTAATTTAATTTTTTACAACTTTTAATGGGAAATTTTAACTTTTTTTGTTTCAAAAAGGTTAAAAACAGAGTAAGAATTCATAAAATGGTACAAATCATTTAAATTTTATCAAAAAAAAAACCAGTAAGGAAAGTCTAAAGTCGGGCGGGGCCGACTATATTATACCCTGCACCACTTTGTAGATCTAAATTTTCGATACCATATCACATCCGTCAAATGTGTTGGGGGCTATATATAAAGGTCTGTCCCTAATACATACATTTAAATATCACTCGATCTGGAAGAATTTGATAGACTTCTACAAAATCTATAGACTCAAAATTTAAGCCGGCTAATGCACTAGGGTGGAACACAATGTTAGTAAAAAAAATATGGGAAACGTTTAAATCTGAAGCAATTTTAAGGAATCTTCGAAAAAGTTTATTTATGATTTATCGCTCGATATATATGTATTAGAAGTTTAGGAAAATTAGATTCATTTTTACAACTTTTCGACTAAGCAGTGGCGATTTTACAAGGAAAATGTTGGTATTTTGACCATTTTTGTCGAAATCAGAAAAACATATATATGGGAGCTATATCTAAATCTGAACCGATTTCAACCAAATTTGGCACGCATAGTTACAATGCTAATTCTACTCCCTGTGCAAAATTTCAACTAAATCGGAGTTAAAAATTGGCCTCTGTGGTCATATGAGTGTAAATCGGGCGAAAGCTTTATATGGGGGATATATCCAAATCTGAACCGATTTCAAGCAAATTTGGCACGCATAGTTACAACGCTAATTCTACTCCCTGTGCAAAATTTCAACTAAATCGGAGCAAAAAATTGGCCTCTGTGGGCAAATGAGTGTAAATCGGGCGAAAGCTATATATGGGAGCTATATCTAAATCTGAACCGATTTGGCTGATATTTTGCAAGTTTTTCGAGAATCATAAAATATTCGGATGTACGGAATTTGAGGAAGATCGGTTGATATACACGCCAATTATGACCAGATCGGTGAAAAATATATATGGCAGCTATATCTAAATCTGAACCGATTTTTTCCAAAATCAATAGGGATCGTCTTTGAGCCGAAACAGGACCCTATACCAAATTTTAGGACAATCGGACTAAAACTGCGAGCTGTACTTTGCACACAAAAATACATCAACAGACAGACAGACAGACAGACAGACAGACGGACAGACGGACAGACGGACAGACAGACAGACAGACAGACGGACATCGCTAAATCGACTCAGAATTTAATTCTAAGCCGATCCGTATACTAAAAGGTTGGTCTATGATTACTCTTTCTTGGCGTTACATACAAATGCACAAACTTATTATACCCTGTACCACAGTAGTGGTGAAGGGTATAAATACTAAATCCAATCTGAAAAAATTGTGAATTTTTGAAAATATTTGAGGTCTAACGTTTCCGACAAGCGTTAGAATCCATTAAAAATTATAAAAAATTATGAAAATTATTTATTTGACAAAATATCACAGAATTTTTTAATTTACATCCAAAATATTGAATTCGGATCACACCTAAAAAAGTGATGTAAATCCAGTGCAACGGCTGTTGAAATGGAGGACTTCCGTCCTATGACAAGCCCATGTAAAACTCATCGCATCTGCGTCAATTTTGCACCACTTTCGGATCCAAAAAGAACATTTTCATTACTTTTTTGGCGACGCTTTTTTTGCTGGGTAATTATGGACCGATGTAGACCAATTTGGTGTAAGTATATGGTATCTAACAACTACGCAAAAACTGGTCCACATCGGTGCATAATTATATATAGCCCCCATATAAACCGATTCCCAGATTTGACCTCCGGAGCCTCTGAGAAGAGCAAAATTCATCCGATCCTGTTGAAATTTGGTATGTGGTGTTACTATATGGTCTCTAACAACCGTGCAGGAATTGGTCCATATGGGTCCATAATTATATATAGCCCCCATATAAACCGATCCCCTGATTTGGCTTGCGGAACCTCTAAGAGAAGCAAATTTTATCCGATCCAACTGAAATTTGGTACATGGTGTTAGTATATCGTCTCTAACAACCCTGCAAAAATTTGTCCATATCGGTTCATAATTATATATAGCCCCCTATAAACCGATCCCCAGATTTGGCTTGCGGAGCCTCTAAGAGAACCAAATTTCATCCGATCCGGCTGAAATTTGGTACATGGTCTCTAAAAACTACGCCAAAATTGGTCCATATCGGTCCAAAATTATATATAGCCCCCATATAAACCGATCCCCTGATTTGGATTGCGGAACCTCCAAGAGAAGCAAATTTCATCCGATCCAACTGAAATTTGGTACATGGTGTAAGTATATGGTCTTTAACAACTACGCAAAAATTGGTCAACATCGGTCCATAATTATATATAGCCCCCATATAAACCGATCCCCCGATGTGGCTTGCGGAGCCTCTAAGAGAAGCAAATTTCATCCGATCCGGCTGAAATTTGGTACATGGTGTAAGTGTACGGTCTCTAATTACCATGCAAAAAATGGTCCATATCGGTCCATAAGTATATATAGCCCCCATATAAACCGATCCCCCGATGTGGCTTGCGGAGCCTCTAAGAGAAGCAAATTTCATCTGATTCAGTTGAAATTTGGTACGTGGTGTTAATATTTGGCCTCAAACACCCATGCAAAAATTGGTCCATATCGGTCCATAATTATATATAGCCCCATATAAACCGATCCCCAGATTTGACCGTCGCACAGTGGTCGGTGCTATATGGAGTTAGCGGCCAAATCATCGTGGTATCATCGTGAAACTTCGGTCACGATTTTATAATTATGCCAGGACTATTTAATGATAAAATGGGATTGATTGATGACGTTTTGGTATAGCCCCCCATATAGACCGATCTCCCGATTTTACTTCTTGAGCTTCTAGAAACTGTATTTTCTATCCGATTTGGCTGAAAATTGAAATCTAAAGGTATATTAGGACCAGACGTAGGTCTGCTGAAAATGGTTCGGTCCATGTTTTGGTATAGCCCTCATATAGACCGATCTCCAATTTTACTTCTTGATCTTCTAGGAACCATAGTTTCTATCCGATTTCCCTGAAATTGGAAATCTAGGGGTATTTAAGGGCCGCAAATAGGAGTGCCAAAAATTGTGTGTATCGGTCCATGTATTTATATAGCCCCCATATAGACCGATATCCCGATTTTACATCCTGGGCTTCTAGAAACCGTATTTGCCTTAAACTCGAAATACAGAGGTATTTTAGGACCACAAATAGGTGTGAAGAAAATGATGGTTATAGGTTCTTTTGTTGGTATAGCCCCTATATATACACCCTCAAAAAAATCGCTTCTCTAACATATGTTCCAAACATATTTTGCAGGAAGCACATATATTATTGGATACCGCCGAAACATTAATATGTTTGTTTTATGTGAGCATATTATATGTTTGGAAGTATTTTGAGTCCAAAAATAGTATATGCTTGGAATAATTCCCCAAAGAAGATTGTGTTCATTCTCTCACATATTTTTAACTTCCACGAAATTTTTGAGTTCTTCGCATCTTTTTCTGTAATACAAATATGCTGTTTTTTTTTTCAAATGTCTATTTTCTTGGTTCCGAATGTCTATTCTCTTTATTCCGAATACTCAATCTACTATTCAAATTAAATAATATTTAGACTTAAGCATACCAATTTTTTGGCCATATTATAAAACAGTTTTCCGAAACAACATACAAGCGGTTTCACAGAAATTGCTCTCATTTCATTCTCTCGCTGTGTTATGTTGATATCTTTTTATTCATCCCTCCCGGTTTCCATCTATATTTCTTTCTCTATACTAACTCTCTCTCTCTCTGTCGCTCTCTGAATAAAGTATCACAACATATATATGTTTACTCGAAATTTGTAAATTTATATATGTTTACATTCACGCATATTATTTTTATGAAACATTCATGCCCCAAACATAATATATTCTAACATATTAACATATATGTCCCAAATATTTTGTGTTAGTTTAGGAACATTACATGTTTGCACTTAAATATATTGTGTTTAAAAATTGTGCCCGAAACACATTTTGTTTATATCGGAACATATGAAAAACATATTTTTCTAACAGTGTACCGATCTTCCGATTTTATTTTTTGGGTTTCTAGAAAACGTACTTTCATCCTAAATTTAAAATCTAGAATTATTATAAGATCACAAATAGATGTAACGGAAATGAGGTGAATCAGCCCATGTGTTGGTATAGCCCACGTATAAACCGATCTCACGATTTTACTCGAAGGTCAGTAGTTTTTATCCGATTTTTCATGATTGTTTTGAAAATTCGCCCTATTTTCATCGATATATTTTGAACCACTTAACTTATCATAGATCTTATTATACACGTTTGTTCGACATCTCAATACCTTGCATTCAAGTACAAACAACGATATAATCGGACATTTCTAGCTCGAGGTATAATTTGTTTAGCGAAAAAAGTCAGAAAAACTAAAAATAACGGGATATTTTAAAAACGGTTTCATAAATTTTTTTTTTAACGTTCATTTTCAAATTCAGCAGATCAAAATACATAAGAAAAGTCATCAAATGTACATTTTCAGTGTAAACTAGTGTTAACAAACACCACACAAAAATTCACATTTGGATATAAAGAAACAGGACCACTTCGGTATTAGGGAGATAACACAAAGGGGGGCAAAACAAAGCAGCTGATTTTTATCAATTTGGAATCTTGAAATATTAACTAATAAACCACAAAAAATCCCGTTGGCGACTTCAAAACTCTACATAAAATTTACATATAAGAGCGAACGAACACGAAACAATGAGACCGACAAAAATTGATTTTATAACAAATTTAAAACAAGTTTTATACATTTTTTTATTTTAAAATATAGTTAATACCATTTAGTGCAATATTCATTTCGATTTATTTCGATATAATTTTTTTTCTTTTGTTTTATTTATTTAAAAGTGCACTTAATTTTATACTTTTTCACACTTCAAAAACCCACTGCTTACTTGCTCTCTCTTTTGAAGCCATTCTTAAAGAGTACAGATGGAATAAAACAAAAACAAATACACATTGTTAAACCTTGTTTGCATAAGAAACAGTGATGCCACACTTTTTGAAAAATTTCTGACTTTGATTTTTTATTTTTGGCCAAAGGGATCGACCACTGTACGTCGGTGCCTTTTGGAGAAGCAAAATTCATCCGATCTGGTTGAAATTTGGTACGTGGTGGTAGTATATGATATTTAACAACCATGCCAAAAGTGGTCCATATCAGTCCATGATCATATATAGCCCCCATATAAACCGATCCCGAGATTTGATTTTGGAGCCTCTTGGAGAAGCAAATTTCATCCGAGTCAGTTGAAATTTGGCATATTGTGCTAGTATATGACCGCTAACTAGGTCCATATCGGTCTATAATTATATATAGCCCTCAGATAAATCGATCCCCAATCACAAAAAATTGGTCCATATCAAGTTCAGTTAGAGAGCCATTTTTCATTTCTGGCTCTCTAACACGTATGGACTAACTCACAATTTAGAAAACGATGTTAAGAAGTTTTAAGATACCACAACCCAAGTAATTCGATTGTAGATGACAGTCTTTCGTAGAAGTTTCTACGCAATCCATGGTGGAGGGTACATTAGAACTAGTATCGATTCAAGATTGCTCTCGAAATGACAACATGCTTATACGAAGGGCATGTATACTGAAACCACATTGCATGAAATAGTCAGCTTTATTGAAAGCTCACAATTTGTCAATGAATGGATGCCTTGCTATGTGTAGGCAAGAGGGCATTCAATAACGTTCATCCAAGTTCGATATTAAATGGATTGTCAAATCTGAATGTTGATCGAGGGATATTTATATGATCGTCTAATGAAGAGACATATTTCAGCAACAGAGCCACTCCCCCTGGAAAATTCCCATCCACAATCAGAGATATTATACAGAGAGCCCTCCAGGTGACTGAGAAATGGGCGAAGGAAAATGGTCTAGGGGTAAATTCTACAATGAACGCAAAATTCCTCGGTTAAGTCCATGTCTTTACACGCAGAGAAGGAATATGATCACTAGATAGGGTCACGAAAAAAAGTTGATGCTGTCACCCCCCCAGATTTGTAGCATATTCGAAGACAATTTCAGAACACTAAAACTTTTTGTTTTTCGTGCACCCTACGACCCCCCGACATACAATTTATTGTGCTGTGTCGTCATTTGAAGTCCGATCGAAAAGAAACGCATATCGTTGTTCGTGGTTGACCAGGGGCTATATTTCGTGCATTGGTCATTTTTGACTCCGATGTCAAATTTGATTTTTAATTTTTTTATTTCGCTTCGTATACCCTTATGATGTCCATTTCTGATAACCATTATAAAGATCTTAACAAAATATGAAACTTTTGCTTTTGAAGTATTTACTTATATTCATAAACAAAAAAGTTACAGAGATTTTAAAAGTCAATAGGTCACCCTACACACCACCAAATAGTTTTTGCTGTGTTGAGAGCCTACTGTTTTATGCAAAGTGCATGGGTTTTTGCTAGAACAATTTGAGAGCCTACTGTTTTAAAATTCTAACAATCACTTTCGCTACATGATTTTTTGTCTGTCCATATTTTTGTGAGAGAAGGCTGTTGTTTTCACTTTTTTTCAAATACTATCAACAGCCTTCTCTCACAAAAATATGGACAGACTTAAAAAATCATGTAGCGAAAGTGATTGTTAGAATTTTAAAACAACACAGCAAAAACTATTTGGTGGTGTGTAGGGTGACCTATTGACTTTTAAAATCTCTGTAACTTTTTTGTTTATGAATATAAGTAAATACTTCAAAAGCAAAAGTTTCATATTTTGTTAAGATCTTTATAATGGTTATCAGAAATGGTCATCATAGGGGTATACGAAGCGAAATAAAAAAAATTAAAAATCAAATTTGACGTCAGAGTCAAAAATGACCAATGCACGAAATATAGCCCCTGATCAACCACGAACAACGATATGCGTTTCTTTTCGATCGGACTTCAAATGACGACACAGCACAATAAATTGTATTTCGGGGGGTCGTAGGGTGCACGAAAAAAAAGTTTTGGTGCTCTGAAATGGTCTTCGAATATGCTACAAAACTGGGGGGTGACAGCATCAACTTTTTTTTCCTTTAGGCCGTGACCCTATCTAATGATCACCCCAAACATGCTTTAAGAGCAAAATGTTTTTTTAAGCGGATAACATGGAACATGTTTGCCCCAAAAATGTTGTCTTATCGCCAAAAATGTACATGGTTGCCGAAATCAGATACATAATTTCTGAGAAAGCAACGTGGTTGCGACAAACATGTTACATGTTCCCGTACAAAAATAACATTTTGCTCCTGAAACATGTTTGAGGTGATCATATTCCTTCTCTGGGTGTAGGGGGTATTGAAATTTCCTTTGGTGAGTGTGTAAAATACCTTGGGGTTATATTGGACAGGAAGCCAAACTTTAAGCTCAATATTGAAGAAAGGGCGAGAAAAGCCACTGTAGCCTTGTACTCGTGCAAATTGGCATTAGTAAACAAGTAAGGAAAGTCTAAAGTCGGGCGGGGCCGACTATATTATACCCTGCACCACTTTGTAGATCTAAATTTTCGATACCATATCACATCCGTCAAATGTGTTGGGTGCTATATATAAAGGTTTGTCCCAAATACATACATTTAAATATCACTCGATCTGGATAGAATTTGATAGACTTTTACAAAATCTATAGACTCAAAATTTAAGTTGGCTAATGCACTAGGGTGGAACACAATTTTAGTATAAAGCAAGTAAGGAAAGTCTAAAGTCGGGCGGGGCCGACTATATTATACCCTTCACCACCATGTAGACCAACATTTGTGTTACCATCTCAACTACTTCAAATTTGCTATATAAAGGTTTGCATTTGCAGATACAAATACTTATAATGGATACAATTTTTTGTACTTCTACAAAATCTCTAGAATTAAAATTGAAATCGGCTAACGCCCTAGAATGAAACTTATGGCGATTTCGATTGGAAAAAAAGGTGCAACATTCTCGAAATTGATTGCAACACATCAAGGTCACTGTCATAGATTTTGGATCCTTTATACCTCACAATATTATAAATTAACAATAACTTTAGAATTACACTATCATTTGGGCGAAATGTCAATTAGAGAAAAAGTAGTGTAACACCAAGGCAACATAATTTATGCGAATCGAAAACGCCCTTAGTGTTAATAAAAAAATATGGGAAATATGAAGCGAGAGAAATTTTGAGGCAATTGTACAAAAGAGCATTTGCGATTTATCAGGCGATACATATGTAATCCAGATATAGGAGAATTTTAGTAATATTTACAATTTTTGCTACTCATTAGTGGTGATTTTATAAGGATATTGGTTAGATCTCGCCAAGATATGTGGTCAAGTGTGGGTTGTGATATATTATTTGGTCAAGTCGGGCGACTTGGAGCCTTATTTAAAACTCAACCGTTCTGTGGAAAGTCTGGCATTACAGTGTGTAGGATATGACTAAGATATGGGGAAATTATCACAGAATTTTGTGTAAAATGTGGAAATTTTGGCCATATTTGTATAAACAGGAAAAACGAATATATGGAGGCTTTATCTAATTCTGAAGCAAATTAGATCAAACTTGACACACTTAAATACCATATTAAATACATTCTCCGTGGATACTATGCAGTCAATTGGAGGAAAATCCCATTGAAAATGGGTCTAAAATATGAAATAGTCTACCATATTTTTCCAACTCTGGTGTACATATAACTGGTGTACATCTGTTATCTCTGCAAAATTTAACGTAAATGGGAGTTTAACTTTGGCCCCCGTGGTCATTTGAGTATAAATCGGGCGAAAGATATATATGGGAGCTATATCTAAATCTGAACCGATTTCAACCAAATTTGGCACACTACAGATACTGTTAAACGTACTCCTTGTGCAAAATTTGAACCAAATCACGGCAAAACTCTGGCTTTTGAGGCTATATAAGTGCAAATCGGACGAAAGATATATATGGGAGCTATATCTAAATCCGAACCGATTTCAATCAAATTTACCAAGCATTGGTAAAATGTTAATTCTACTCTTTATGCAAAATTTCACGTAAATCGGTAGTAAACTTTGGCCTCTGTGGTCATATGAGTCTAAATCGGACGAGAGATATATATGGGAGCTATATCTAAATTTGAACCGATTTCAATCAAATTTACCAAGCATTGGTACAATGTCAATTCTACTCTTTATGCAAAATTTCACGTAAATCGGTAGTAAACTTTGGCCTCCGTTGCCATATGAGTCTAAATCGGACGAAAGATATATATGGGAGCTATATCTAAATCTGAACCGATTTGGCTGATATTTTGCAAGTTTTTCGAGACTCATAAAAAATGCGGATGAACGGAATTTGAAGAAAATCGGTTGATAAACACGCCAATTATGACCAGATCGGGGATAAATATATATGACAGCTATATCTAAATCTGAACCGATTTTTTCCGAAATCAATAGGGATCGTCTTTGAGCCGAAACAGGACCCTATACCAAATTTTTGGACAATCGGACCAAAACAGCGAGCTGTACCTTGCACACAAAACTACACCAACAGACAGACAGACGGACAGACAGACAGACTGACGGACATCGCTAAATCGACTCAGAATTTAATTCTAAGACGATCGGTATACTAAACGATGGGTCTCAGACTTTTCCTTCTTGGCGTTACATACAAATGCACAAACTTATTATACCCTGTACCACAGTAGTGGTGAAGGGTATAAATATGGGAAAGATTTAAATCTGAAGCAATTTTAAGGAAACTTCGCAAAAGTTTATTTATGATTTATCGCTCGATATATATGTATTAGAAGTTTAGGAAACTTAGAGTCATATTTACAACTTTTCGACTAAGCAGTAGTGATTTTACAAGGAAAATGTTGGTATTTTGACCATTTTTGTCGAAATCAGAAAAAC
The DNA here is from genome assembly GCF_050003625.1 of Haematobia irritans. Taxonomy (NCBI): domain Eukaryota; kingdom Metazoa; phylum Arthropoda; class Insecta; order Diptera; family Muscidae; genus Haematobia; species Haematobia irritans. The sequence goes on from NC_134400.1 coordinate 21,305,765, forward strand.
ATATATATGGTAGCTATATCTAAATCTGAACCGATGTCAACCAAATTAGGCACGCATAGCTACAATGCTAATTCTACTCCCTGTGCAAAATTTCAACTAAATCGGAGTTAAAAATTGGCCTCTGTGGTCATATGAGTGTAAATCGGGTGAAAGCTATATATGAGAGATATATCCAAATCTGAACCGATTTCAACCAAATTTGGCATGCATAGTAACTATGCTAATTCTACTCCCTATGCAAAATTTCAACTAAATCGGAGCAAAAAATTGGCCTCTGTGGGCAAATGAGTATAAATCGGGCGAAAGCTATATATGGGAGCTATATCTAAATCTGAACCGATTTCAACCAAATTTGGCACGCATAGTAACTATGCTAATTGGCCTCTGTGGGCAAAAGAGTATAAATCGGGCGAAAGCTATATATGGGAGCTATATCTAAATCTGAACCGATTTTGCTAATATTTTGCAAGTTTTTCGAGACTCATAAAATATTCGGATTTTGTACGGTTGGTATACACGCCAATTATGACCAGATCCGTGAAAAATATATAAGGCAGCTATATCTAAATCTGAACCAATTTTTTTCCAAAATCAATAGGGATCGTCTTTGAGCCGAAACAGGACCCTATACCAAATTTTAAGACAATCGGACTAAAACTGCGAGCTGCACTTTGCACACAAAAATACACCAACAGACAGACAGACGGACAGCGCTAAATCGACTCAGAATTTAATTCTAAGCCGATCCGTATACTAAAAGGTTGGTCTATGATTACTCCTTCTTGGCGTTACATACAAATGCACAAACTTATTGTACCCTGTACCACAGAGTGGTGAAGGGTATAAAAAGTGGGGACTAAAACCGAAAATTGTGTATTGGCCGTATATTTTAAAGACCTGGAACTTCGAATAGCGAAAAGATTATCTAATCACTGTAGTGTTTTCAGGCTGAAATAGTAACAATAAAAGTGGTATCAATTTACTGAGAAGTAATGTTCCAACAAATGTTGGCATTTATATACACTTAGACAGTCAACCTGCAATAAAATCATTGGACTCGAAAACGGCCGTCAACTGCCGCAAATCTCTCAACGACATGGCTGAGCAGTAAAATATTTGCTTAATATGGGCGCATGACCACAGGAATATACTGGGGAACGAAGCGGATGAGTTAGCAAGGCTACACTGTTAGAAACTATGTTTTTCATATGTTCCGATATAAACAAAATGTGTTTCGGGCACAATTTTTAAACACAATATATTTAAGTGCAAACATGTAATGTTCCTAAACTAACACAAAATGTTTGGGACACATATGTTAATATGTTACAATATATTATATTTGGGGCATGAATGTTTCATAAAAATAATATCTGTGAATGTATACATACACGCAAAGAAAAAAAACGTTTGGAAAACGTGTACCGAAAACGTTTTTCTTTTGTGAGAGTTTTTTGAATTGCTTCGAAAAGTATACACTTTTATCACCAAAAAAATTCGTTTGTTAGAAAATTTTTATTTTTTCAATAAAACAAGTTATTTTTGAACCAACAACACAGTCCATTTCGTTTATATCAAACACTGTTCTTTTCTGACTTTAGGTCTTTAATAAGACATATTTTACAGTTCATAGTAAAAATTTAGTATAGTAGAATGTAATGTTGAACATTTTTTTTTTGGAATCTTCCGACCATATCTGGAATATATGTAAAAAAAAAAAACTTTGGTCGAAGCAGGGATCGAACCCACGACCCTTGGCATGCAAGTCGGACGTAGCAACCACTGCTCCACGGTGCCCAACTAAATGTATTTTTCTGTTAAATAAACTTTGTTTAATCGGCTCGTGGGCGCCGCAAGCTATGCTATATAAATATAACTTATATGGGTAATTGTCTATTGATGACAATAACGACTACATAGCTCAGTGGATAGTGTGTTGGCTTACAAATTGCATGGTCCGCGGTTCGATTCTCCGTCCAATCGAAAGGTAAAAAAAATGTAATTTATAAAATCATATAATTTCTTCTACATTGTTTGTATTACAGAAAAAGGTGCTAAGAACTAAAAAACGTCGTGGAAGTGAGAAAGATGTGAGGGAAAATGCAATTAGCCAGAAAAAAAATTTTGAGTTAGTCTTTATGAAATTGTTTTTACATCCTGGAAAAGAATAAACGTTTATCACAAAAAGTATATACTTTTCTTCCTAATACACTTCCTTTCAACGAAAAGCAAATGAGAAACAAACTTTGTTTGTCTAAAATTTCGTTTGGGAGGAAAGAATTATCTTTTTGCGTGTATATAAATTTACACATTTCGAGTAAACATATATATGTTGTGATACTTTATTCAGAGAGCGACAGAGAGAGGGAGAGAGAGTTAGTATAGAGAAAGGAATAGAGATGGAAACCGGGAGGGTTGAATAAAAAGATATCAACATAACACAGCGAGAATGAAATGAGAGCAATTTCTGTGAAACCGCTTGTATGTTGTTTCGGAAAACTGTTTCACGATCAGGGTTGGTCTGTCACAAATTGTGACTTTTGCGACATACATTTGCGACGGTATAATACGTATGTCCCAAAAGTCGTGAACCTACTGTATAAAACCTAATTTTGAATAGAAGAAATCCTGAACATTTTTTAATTTAGTTTGACAGCATTCGCTGTGAGTTTCTGCAGAAATTTGTGAAAGTTTTCCCACGGTCAAGCCTATTTTCTTAGGTGGTCTCGAAATTCCCGTTGGTGAGTGTGCAAAATACCTTGGGGTTATATTGGACAGGAGACTGAACTTAAAGCTAAGAAAGGTTGAGGAAATCCACGGTACTCTTGCAAACTGCAATAGGGAAAATGTGGAGACTAAAGGTTGAATTACACACCATGCGCCAATCCGTGCGTTTATGGAAGGGTTGATTTCTGTTTGCGGCAGACTATTGGAACTTTTGATTTCAAAGAAAATTTTCAACTCTTCAATCATCGGACGCATTGTACGCATTGAACGCATGGTATGTAATTCTACCTTAAAACTGAAAATTGTGGACATTCCTAAGAATTGAAACTTCTTCGCACATACCATCGTCTTGGATATCATCGAATTCGCTGCCTAGCTGACACAACTAAAGTATTTTTAATTTGCGACTTTTGTTACTTTTTCTACATTTACGACGCGTACGTGACGTTTAGGACGTTTACAACTTTGCTACAGTCGCAAACCTAGTTTGATACAGACCATCTCTGTTCATGATAAGGCCAACAAATTAATATGCTTAAGTCTAAATATTATTTAATTTGAATATTAGAATGAGTATTCGGAATAAAGAGAATAGACATTCGGAGCCAAGAGAATAGACATTTGAAAAAAAACAGCATATTTGTATTACAGAAAAAGATGCGAAGAACTCAAAAATTTCGTGGAAGTGAAAATTATGTGAGGGAATGAGCACAATCTTCTTTGAGGAATTCTTCCAAGCATATACTATTTTTGGACTCAAAATGCCTCCAAACATATAATATGCTCACATAAAACAAACATATTAATGTTTCGCAGTATCCAATAATATATGTGCTTCCTGCAAAATATGTTTGGAACATATGTTAGAGAAGCGATTCTTTTTGAGGGTGTAGGAACTACCTTACATATTCCAGTGGAACTAGAATCTGTTGGTATGCCTCTGGCTACCTGGAAGCTCTTACTGCGTGAGAACGCTGTTATGATGGGAGTTCTGCAAGGGTTGTAATGACACTAATCAAATAGGGTCCCATCTACACTTAAACCACTCGCCTGATAGGCGAGTTTGTAAAAACTATTGGGAGAGTAAAAGGAATCAACTAAACACCTCTTGTTTGAGTTTACTGTATTTTGTGTTAGGAGTAAGTGAATTTTAGGGGATATAGCTTTAGATTACTGGCGGACCTGGACTCTCGCAAGAACCCTCGTTTCAACTTTGGTGAGTTTTGAGGCAGTAGAAATATCCTCTCGCATACGGTGTCCGTCCATGTCTGTATTTTTGGTATCCCCATCGACTTCGTAAGAAGATCTGCTCATTTATGATTCAGACAGACGCTTGTCACTGGCAGATAATGAAAGCCATAACATACATAGCCCCCGTGGCAATGGTTAGCATGGAGCCACCGTGGTGCAATGGTTAGGAGCCACCGTGGTGCAATGGTTAGCATGCATACACAGGGTCGTGGGTTCGATTCCTGCTACGACCGAACACCAAAAAGTTTTTCAGCGGTGGATTATCCCACCTCAGTAATGCTGGTGACATTTCTGAGGGTTTCAAAGCTTCTCTAAGTGGTTTCACTGGAATGTGGAACGCCGTTCGGACTCAGCTATAAAAAGGAGGTCCCTTGTCATTGAGCTTAACATGGAATCGGGCAGCACTCAGTGATAAGAGAGAAGTTCACCACTGTGGTATCACAATGGACTGAATAGTCTAAGTGAGCCTGATACATCGGGCTGCCACATAACCTAACCTAACCTAACCTACATAGCCCTGGGACTTGCCTAGATGTTGCAAAAGACTGAATTTTAATATAAACGTTTTGGTCCGTTCACTTCATTCGAACGGCCTATCTTCCAGTCAGCGAATTGCATTGTTTCAGTCTTTTTAAAATAGATTCCAGATCAGTAAGGTTTGCAGGTGTCCATGCATATGCTCTAGGCCTAACCGGTATGTCTTTCTTCTCGACTAACTCTAGAGAAGCGCCTTCTCAAGCTTCGTCAATTAGTATCAAAGCAGGTTTAAAACAAACAATCGTCCTTGATATCATCAAGCCTTTTGGTGTCGAGGATCTGGACTGGGAAACTTATCCAGCACCTGTGAGTAGGTGTCAGACACGGCATTATCAATTTCCACACCCCCCCCACATGCTTTGGGGCCATACCGTCTACTGCTCCCCTATTAACAATAGCCATCACAAGACTGTTTTTTGCGCAACTGAGGCAACCGATCTTCAATCCCCTCAGGAAAAGGGCAATTCATCCGGCGACCGTTCCCTTTTTCCAGCTTCGAGAATTCCTTGGGCCCATTTTAAGGAATTGCTGTGCTTGGCTGATAATTTCTTTAGGATAAACAAGGCATTTCTGGGTTGCACATTCACATTCCTCTAATTCATATAATGTTGCATAGTATATGCCAAAATCGAATAAGTCACCTTGCGCTACATTTTGGCGGGAACGTGTTTTTTTTGTCTCACCCGCATTGCATCAGTTTTGCGTGTGATTGATATGATACTTCCGATGTTGCTGTACCAGCACTTCTAGTTATTGTTGTCTTTGCCGGAAGAAGTATGCTTGATTTAAGCACTTGTATCCCATAAACTTGTTATGTTCTTTTGGAGATGATGATGACGATAGTGGTGGTGGTGGTGGCGGTGTCGGTGGAATATAGTTGTAGTTTTTATTTTAGACAAAACCTCGTGATAACTGCTGTTAGAAACTTTTTTTCGTTATTTTCTTATTATTATTGCTATCACGAGGATGCTGCGCCCACCCACCTACAATAAGACCATACTCTTTGCAATATATTTGTTAGCATGATGGTTTTACTTTGCATCCAAATCCTTTTCTGCCATTCTTCAACACAACTGAACTTTAAAAAGCTTTGACTATTAAGACGCACGTTAAGGAGAGAATAAAAACTTTGTTTTTAAATTGGCAATAAAATAAACGCATCAGCCGAATGAACTACACTAATGTGGGAAAGGGGTTTAGACGCAAATAATTTAGTGACAGAGACGTAGGAAAATTTATGAAGTGACAATTAAATCTAAAATTATTATGAAATTTGTTTTTTTTTTTTTTGACTTCTACAAAATCTCTAGCCTTAAAATTTAAGTCGGCTAATGCCTTTGGGCGGAGCACAATGTAAGTAAAACAAGTATATACGGCCGTAAGTTCGGCCAGGCCGAAGCTTATGTACCCTCCATCGTGGACTACGTAGAAACTTCTACTGAAGCGGATGGCAAGGTATCTTAAAACTTCCTAACACCGTAATATATACAACATAGTCCATACTAAAAAAGGCCGATTAAATACGTATATAATTAAGTTTAAAGTTTCTATAGAAATAAAATTTGGAAAAAATTTTCTATAGAAATAAAATTTTGACAAAATTTTCTATAGAAATAAAATTTGGAAAAAATTTTCAATAGAAATAACATTTTGACAATGTTTTCTAAAAAATAAAATTTTGGTAGATTATTTTTGGCTCGAGAGGCAACCATGATTATGAACCGATATGGACCAATTTTTGTATGATTGCGGATCGGCTATATATAACTATAGACTGATATGGACCAATTTTGGCATGGTTATTAGCGGCCTTATACTAACACCACGTTGCAAATTTCAACCGGATCGGATGAATTTTGCTCCTCCAAGAGGCTCCGGAGATCCAATCTGGGGAACGGTTTATATGGGGGCTATATATAATTATGGAGCGATATGGACCAATTCTTGCGTGTTTGTTAGAGACCATATTCTAACACCATGTTCCAAATTTCAACCGTATGGGAAGAATTTTGCTCTTCCAAGGGGCTCTGGAGGTCAAATCTGGGGATCGGTTTATATGGGGCCTATATATAATTATGGACCGATATCGACCAATTTTTGCATGGGAGTTTGAGGCCATATATAAACACCACGAACCAAATTTCAACTGAATCAAATGAATTTTGGTCTTCCAAGAGGCTCCGGTGGTCAAATCTGGTGACCGGTTTATATGATGGCTATATATAATTATAGACCAATGTGGACCAATTTTTGCATGATTGTTAGAGACCATATACTAACACCATGTATCAAATTTCAGCCGGATCGGATGAAATTTGCTTCTCTTAGCGGCCTCGCAATCCAAATCGGGGGATCGGTTTATATGGGGGCTATATATAATTATGGACCGATGTGGACCAGTTTTTGCGTGGTTGTTACAGACCATATACTAACACCATGTACCAAATTTCAGCCGGATCGGATGAAATTTGCTTCTCTTAGCGGCCTCGCAATCCAAATCGGGGGATCGGTTTATATGGGGGCTATATATAATTATGGACCGATGTTGTTAGAGACCATATACTAACACAATGTACCAAATTTCAGCCGGATCGGATGAAATTTGCTTCTCTTAGTGGCCTCGCAAGCCAAATTGGGGGATCGGTTTATATAGGGGCTATATATAATTATGGACCGATGTGGACCAATTTTTTCGTGGTTGTTAGAGACCATATACTTACACCATGTACCAAATTTCAGCCGGATCGGATGAAATTTGCTTCTCTTAGAGCAATCGCAAGCCAAATTTGGGGGTCCGTTTATATGGGGGCTATACGTAAAAGTGGACCGATATGGCCCATTTGCAATACCATCCGACCTACATCAATAACAACTACTTGTGCCAAGTTTCAAGTCGATAGCTTGTTTCGTTCGGAAGTTAGCGTGATTTCAACAGACGGACGGACGGACGGACAGGCTCAGATTGACTCAGAATTTCACCACGACCCAGAATATATATACTTTATGGGGTCTTAGAGCAATATTTCGATATGTTACAAACGGAATGACAAAGTTAATATACCCCCCATCCTATGGTGGAGGGTATAACAAGTATATACGACCCTCTACCATGAATTGCGTAGAAACTTCTACTAAAGACTGTCACCCACAATCGAATTACTTGGGTCGCGGTAACACTTGCCGATGGCAGGGTATCTTAAAACTTCTTAACTTCGTTTAAATTATAAGTTCATACGGGGTATATATCAGACAAAACAAAAGTCAAATTAAATACCTCTTCAATTCTGTTCTTGACCGGTATATATAGGGGAGTCTATAAACAATTATGAACTTTTGCGCGATAATTATAGAGCCAGAAGTGAAATGTGGGGTTCCCTTTATATGGGGGCTATATACAATTACGAGTATTTATGAAGCGATATGGACAAATTTTTGTGTGATTAGGGATCGATTTATCTGGGGGCTATATATAACAATACACCGATATGTACCAATTTTACATAGAATAGGATGAAATTTGCTCCTCCAAGAGGCTCCGGAGGTCAAATCTGGGGATCGGTTTATATGGGGGCTATATGTATATATATAATTATGGACCGATATGGAATAATTTTTGCATGATTGTTAGTTTCCATATAGTTACACAAAATACAAAATTTCAACTGAATCGGATGAAATTTGCTCCTCTAGGAGGCACCGCAATCCGAATCTAAGGGTCGGTTACACGCTTACAAGGTGCAATTGGCTCAAAAACTAAAGCCTCTTGACCATTCCAAACGTCGTGAATGGGCAGAATGGTTCCAAGAAATGGTCAATTTTCGAAGAAAATCATCTTCAGTGATGAGGCACATTTTCACCTCAGTGGATTCGTCAATAAACAGAATTGCCGCATTTGGGCGAATGAGAATCCAAGAGTGATTGTCGAAAAACCAATAAACCCTCAAAGAGGGACTGTTTGGTGCGGTTTATGGGCTGGCGGCATCATCGGGCCGTATTTTTTCCAAAATGAGGCCGGTCAGGCAGTTACTGTGAATGGTGTTCGCTATCGTGAGATGATAACGAACTTTTTATGGCCCGAATTTGGAAGATATGGATGTGGACGATATGTGGTTTCAGCAGGACGGTGCCACTTGCCACACAGCTAACGAAACAATGGCTCTTTTGCGCAACAAATTCAATGGCCGTGTTATCTCACGTAATGGCGATGTCAATTGGCCGCCAAGATGATGTGATTTGACACCGTTGGACTTTTTTCTTTGGGGTTATTTGAAAGAAAAGGTGTACGTCGATAAGCCAGCAACAATTCAAGAGCTAAATGATGAGATAATTCGGCACATTAACGGCATAGAACCTCCATTATGCCTCAGCGTCATCGAACATTTGGACCATCGGATGAAGGTGTGCCACCGAGGTTGCGGCGCCCATTTGGCCGATATTTTGTTCCATACATAATTGAGTAATACCAATATATCATAATAAAATAAAATTACAATAATTTCCTAAATAGTTTGTGTTTCATTCAAAATCAACATCGGCCCTTGAAATTTTAACCACCCTTTATATTGGCAACTGCTACCACAATGCAAAATCGTAAATAGGTTTTCAAATACTGGGGGGGGGCTAAACTTTTTCTGGGGGGTCTAAGCCCCCTCCCCAGAGGCCTTCCAACGCTTATGCTTCCGAACGAAACAATCTATCGACCTATGGTCTCTAACAAACACGATATGGACACGAATTGGTCCATATCGGCCCATAATTATATATAGCCCCCATATAAACCGTTCTCCAGATTTGATCTCCGGAGTCTCTTGGAGAAGCAAAATTCATCTGATCCGGTTGAAATTTGCAACGTGGTGGACACGAATTGGTCCATATCGGTCCATAATTATATATAGCCCCCATATAAACCGTTCTCCAGATTTGATCTCCGGAGTCTCTTGGAGAAGCAAAATTCATCCGATCCGGTTGAAATTTGCAACGTGGTGTTATGTGCATGTGGCCGCTTATAACCATGCGAAATTTGGTCCATATCGGTCTATAGTTATATATAGCCGATCCCCAATCACACAAAAATTGGTCCATATCGGTTCTTAATCATGGTTGCCACTCGAGCCAAAAATAATCTACCAAAATTTTATTGCTATAGAAAATTTTGTCAAAATTTTATTTCTATAGAAACTTTTTCAAAATGTTATTCCTATAGAAAATTTTGTCAAACTTTATTTCTATATAAAATTTTGGCAAATTTTTATTTCTATAGAAAATATTGTCAAAATTTTAATTCTATAGAGAATGTTGTTAAAATTTTTGATTCTATTGAAAATTTTGTCAAAATTTTATTTCTATAGAAAATTTTATCAAACTTTTATTTCTATAAGAAATTTTGTAAAAATTTTATTTCTATACAAATTTTTGTCAAACTTAATTATATACGTATTTAATCGTTTTTTTTTGTTTAATAGATACTACGTATGGACTATCTTACAATTTAGAAGACTGTGTTAGGAAGTTTTAAGATACCTTGCCATCGGCAAGTGTTACCGCAACCCAAGTAATTCGATTGTGGATGACAGTCTTCAGTAGAAGTTTATACGCAATCCATGGTGAAGGGGACATAAGCTTCGGCCTGGCCGAACTTACGGCCGTATATACTTGTTTTGTTTAATATATACCCCGTATAGACTAACATACAATTAAGAATACGGTGTTAAGAAGTTTTAAGATACCTTGCCATCGGCAAGTGTTACCGCGGCCCAAGTAATTCGATTGTGGATGACAGTCTGTAGTAGAAGTTTCTACGCAATCCATGGTGGAGGGTACATAAGATTCGTCCTGACCGAACTCACAGCCGTATATACTTGTTCTTTACTAATATTGTACTTACTGTCAGTTTATTAGCCGACTTAATGATGTACGTCTATTGACTAGCATTTGTATAGGAAAATATATTAAATATTATATATAGCTTCCTTCAATTTGAAAGACTTCAGATTATATCGAAAATGTTAGTCTACAAAATGGTACAGGGTATAATAAAGTCGGTTTAAATTAGGTTTAAAAATTTACATTTTCAACACCATGTGATATGGACAAAGTATGATGGATAACACTGAAGATAAACGACTTCAACTTTATTTACAAAATGCGAAAATACTTTTTATTTTTTTAAGGAAATATTGCGCTTTTAGAAATAGAATCATATCATATATGATATTGTGATTATTTATATTGTTGACTACCCAATATAAATAATAACAATATCATTTAAATAGGATTCTATTTATAAAAGTGCAATATTTCCTTAAAAATAATTAATTAAACTCGTTGTTTTTTAAATGCAATAGTCAAGGAAATGTTGCCAAAAATGTGCAAAAGGTAGTTACGTTTTCATTTCCTCCCATTTCCGCTTCCGCTACTGTTATTACCAGCTATAAATACACGCAATAGTCTTTCTTTCCCTCTCTTATTCCGTCGATAGACACACATCACACACATACATACTCTTGCCTTTTTCGCAAGTATAAATCCTTAATTATGACAATATTTTGCATATTAGAGAGGCAAGTTTACAGACACGTACGCTGAACTACTTAAATTTCCACAGAAAGTTTTTCCCCTCCATCCATAGTTAATTCTTGGAATGTTTGTGAGTACATAAGTTCGGTTGCGTTTTTTCCCCCAATGAGTTGCATTTGTGTTTTCTGGTAGCCAGTGTAAGGCTTTCCGGATGTTTTTCCATACAACCCACCCACCATTGGTTCATTTCCTTTTTACAAACTTCGAGATGAATAATTTGATGAAGATGAAATTTTTACCAAATGTGCAAATTCTATAAAAAAAAACAAGTAAGTAAAGTAGAAAGTAGGTCGGGGCCGACTATATCATACCCTAAACCACCATTACAGAATTAGTAATCATAAGCATTTGTGGGGTAACATATAGGTCTGGGAGATAAACCGCAGTTGCATATTTAAGAAAATTAAGGGGTACATGTCTATGGTTGCTTTGTGTCAATCTGACTATAGCTCATAGGGAAAATGTTCGGTTTACCCTACAAGGACAAAAAAATTTCCCTGTATGAGAAATACATTCCCAAAAAATTTTCCCTACTATATTTTTCTTTAAATTAAAAAAATTTTACAAAACAAAAATGGTTCTAAGTACTTTATTATCTTAAAACATGAATATGCAACGTATATAACTTAGAATATAAATTTGTATTACTACGACGGTTGCCACAGTTGGTAGAATTCTACCCAAATTAGTAATCTTTTTTTGTTAAATCTCTATAAAAATAACATTTTTGAAAAAGTTTCTATAAACAAATTTTTGTGAGAAATTTTTCTATAGAAATAAAATTTTGACAATAAATTCTATAGAAATTAAATTTTGTTCCATTTTGAGAAAAAATTCCACAGAAATAAAATTTTGAGAAAATTTTTTATAGAAATAATATTTTGAAAAAAATTTCTATAGAAATACAATTTTGACAAAATATTCTATAGAAATAAAATGTTGACAAAATTTTCTACAGGAATAAAGTTTACCACACATTGTTAAAGATCAAGCCTTGTCTGCTTCTAATTTCCTCCTCTAGAGCCACCAAAATGTAAAAATTATTACAAATTGTGTTGAGTGAAAATGTCCTACATTGTGACCCTACGTCCCTACAAGACGCTAAATATTAGAAAAACCCTACATATAGGGAATTTCCCCTACTTCTAGCAACACTGGCTGTGTTGATATTGCGTCTACGGAGTTAGTATGCCACTAATATTGAGCCCCTACTTCTAGCAACACTGGCTGCGTTGATATTGCGCCTACGGAGTTAGTATGCCACTAATATTGAGCCCATTATTAAAAAAGAGAAAATCGTTAAATTAGTGTGGGTAATAAATACAAATTTGTAAAATTCGAGCAATATTCTTATGTAAGAGCTACAAGTACGTATAAGTACGATCGGCTAGTACATCAAAATTTGAAATTTGAGTAACATTGGTTAATAAATAAGAGTACTATGGCCAAATTTGGGAAAATCGAGCGATGCATATATATGGAAGCTATATCTAAATCTGAACCAATTTGCATAATATTTTGCGGGTTTGATTAATACCACAAAAGGTTACCTTGTGCAAGATTTGAGTAAGATCAGTTACGAAATGAGGCCTGTATGGTCAAACATAAGGTTATAAGGGCGAATTTTTCAAAATCGGGCAATACATATATGGGAGCTATATCTAAATGTGAACCGTTTTCGATGAAATTTTGCACATATAGTTAGTACTATAGAGGACTGGATCTAGCCAACGTTTGGTAAGATCGGTTAATAAATAAGGGTTCTATGGCCAAATTTGGGAAAATCGGGCTATACATATATATGGGAGCTATATCTAAATCTGAACCGATTTCGACGATTTTTTGCGCATATAGTAAGTGCTACAGAAGACTACATTTAGCCAAATTTGGGTAAGATCGGTCTATAAATAAGGGTTTTATTGCCAAATTTAGACAAATCGGGCGGTACATCTATATGGGAGCTATAGCTAAATCTGAACCGATTTCGATGATTTTTTGCACATATAGTTAGTGCTATAGAAGATTATATTTAGCCAACTTTGAGTAAGATCGGTTGATAAATAAAGGTTTTGTGGCCAAATTTGTGAAAATCGGGCGATACATATATATGAGAGCTATATCTAAATCTGAACCGATTTGGATAAAATTTTGCAGACTTGAAGGGCGATGGAAAAGATTACCTTTTGGCAAATTTGGTGACGATCCGTTTGAAAAAACGCGCAACGTGACCCCATTTGTCGAAATCAGGCGATACATATATATGGGAGCTATATTTAAATTTGATCCGATTTCTCCCAAATTCAATAGCGTTCGTCCTTGTGCCCAAGAAACTCCCTGTACCAAATTTAATCAAAATCGGTTAATAATTGCGACCGGAATCCTGTGAACAACAAATACATGGACTGACGGACGGACGGATACCAAGCGCTAGATCGACTCAGGAGGTGATTCTGAGTCGATCGGTATATATTTTATGGGGTCTAAAATCAATATTTCTGGTAGGCACATTTTTTGGCCGATCAAACTTATTATACCCTGACCACTATGTGGTTTAGGTTATAAAAAAAAACAAGTATATACGGCCGTAAGTTCGGTCAGGCCGAAGCCTCCACTATGGATTGCGTAGAAACTTCCACTGAAGACTGTCATCCACAATCGAATTACCTTGCCGATGGCAAGGTATCTTAAAACTTCCTAACACCGTAATATATACCACATAGTCCATACGTGGTGGAGGAAATTTGCTTCTCTTAGAGCAATCGCAAGTCAAATTTGGGGGTCCGTTTATATGGCGGCTATACGTAAAAGTTGACCGATATGGCCCATTTCCAATACCATCCGACCTACATCAATAACAACTACTTGTACCACGTTTCAAGTCGATAGCCTGTTTCGTTCGGAAGTTAGCGTGATTTCAACAGACGGACGGACATGCTCAGATCGACTCAGAATCTCACCACGACCCAGAATATATATACTTTATGGGGTCTTAGAGCAATATTTCGATGTGTTACAAACGGAATGACAAAGTTAATATACCCCTCATCCTATGGTGGAGGGTATAAAAACTTAAAACACATGCAAAAATGAGCTAAAATTGGATGGAGCTGACTACGTGATAGCCTACACATATATTTAGTCTAAATTGGGTGAAAGATATATATGCGAGCTATATCAAAATCTGAACCAATTTCTACCAAAATATGAAACATGAATCTGTTCTGATTCAAACAAATGCACTCAAGGGAAATTTCAAGTCAATATGGTTAGAACTGTGACCTTGACTTTGATTACAAGCATGTGTCTGCAGGTGGATGGATGGGCAGACGGACATCGTTTTCTTTACTTAGAGGGCAGTCCTGAGCATTAATGCTAAAGATGCCATGTATTTCACAATAAACTGATTTTCCTGGCTTACGAAAAAAATCCATGGACGAACATCATTAAATCAAATCATGCATGGTTAATTCGACCTTCGATCTAACCTTCTTCTGTTCGCCTTGTTGCAAAAGATATGCAGTAACTTAGAATACCCTTCATCTATATTAGCTGTGAATGAATGAAACTTCTTCGAACTTATACATCGTCAGCAGTATAATCGTTGTTTTTTCTCAGTTTTCACAAAATGCTCTAACATCACTCCATAGTGACATGTCAGTAGAGAGAGAGAGAGAGAGAGAGTATGGCAGTTTGTCAGTATGATGCAAAGTCTAGTCCGTTCGCTTACATGATATGCATATGGGTATTTCCAAAATGACGTGACGTGACATTTGTACGAAAGAAAGTTAAAAAAAAAAATGAAAAAGTCAATTTTTTTTAAAAGAGATCTATATATTTACGTAGCTATTGAATAGTACTATATTCAGTAAAAAAATTAGAATAATCGACTGTAAGGATTTAAAGATAGAAGAAAAAATATGTGCTGACGTGACGTGACAAAAAAGGGAAGTGGGGTTTTTCTTGAATTACAAAATTGCAAAACTCTGCGAATTTACCAAGACCTTTTGTATACAACATTTTTTATTAATATTTGGAGGAATATTAGTTTATTATCCAACTTAAAAAATTTAAAAACTTTTTCTATTTTTTTTCTTTATTAGCCTCTGTGTCTGACGTGACGTTACATGACGTTACGCTACTAAAATTGCCGTGGGAAATTTTTAGTTCAGATTGTTTTTAAAAAATTATTTAACACATATACAACATAAATTTTAGGTATTATATTAATATTATTTATTAAGATAATGATTATAAGAAACAGTTAAGATAGTCATAAGGAAATTATATATGTACAGTTCTTATATAATAGATTTATGCGAAAATGCAATTTCAGCTGCTTTTATTTGCATGTCTTCGCTGCATAACAAAAAATGAATTTAATGGATACCAGGTATTTTAGGTAACTCCTTCCACTTTTCAGTTAACGAAGTAGAAAACATGTCTATTTGCTCTGAGGAAATGTATATTAAGTTTACCCCAATGACGTTATTTCGAGCACATTCATAAAATGAAAGCGCATTTTCTAAAATTAAATTGTTTGTTTTTGTCATCTGCCAAACTTTTCGTTTTATGGTTGCTCCTATCCCATCGACAGCACCTTTGCCGTGATAAGTTGCAAAGTAATTCCACTCTAACACCTTGCAATCAAATTCAGAAACAAAATCAGGCAAACTTCGAGCAATGAACTTATTTTTAAATTGAGAGCTGCACCCATTCGAAAAAACATAAAGATTTTGGAATCGCCCATGTTCATTTTTGATCATCTTCACCAGTTTGGTCAAAAAGCAGTAAACATCGAACTTGTTATGGCTCAGTTTGTCACTGATTATTGAATAGGATTTCACTCCGCCAATCAGCCAAGCAACGCATGTAAAGATCGTAACTTGGCGGTAGCCGAAGTGTGCGCTCTGTACCTCATTTTGAAAAAATATCCTGTAATTCTCTGCGAAATCAATTTGCAGAACTAGGTCTCCGGCCTTAATATATTTTTTTCGCGTTTCAAAATAATTTTGCTGGGAACGTTTAACAAAAAAGTGGCGTTTAAAAAAGGGCAACTGGGCATCTAATTCATATAAGAGATCAGATAGCGCTTTGCACTATTTTTACTTTCAGTAGATGTGATACCATCCAAAACATACCATACAAAACAAGTTTAATTTAAAGTAAAAACAAAGCTGACCATAAGGACAACAACAATAACTAAAAGAAATAAAAAAAAATATTTTGCAAGAAAATTACTTACAACGTGGCGTAACGTGACACACTTTTGAAGTTCAATATAAAATTAACTACTTCCTTAAAAGCCGAGTTACTTATTATTATCGGATTACTTTATTAACCTTCGTTAAAATCCGAAATTACACTTAATTTGCGAACGTCAGCTTTGAGATAATGACAAAAAATGCTTTTTATATGACGTGACGTTACCTTAGAATGTCCCTAAAAGCAAATTAAAATTTAACCGTTAACTCATATTTGTGTGGTCTTTTGCGTTCATTTTATGGTAAGTTGTTGTTATAGCTAAAGGTTTACCATAAGAGTGGATTAGAACAATTACTCTTAGAAATGTAAATTGTAAAGCGAAGATTCTCTTAGAAATAAACAAAACTGAGCAAAACGTAAACCTTAAATTTATAGCCCGATATCTCAACATCGTGACTAAGGAAAGCTTTGAACTCTTCGATTTAAATAATTTTGAATATTTCTCTTTAACAATACAAGGAGAAAAATAATATTTGTGAACTTTTTATTTTTGAGTCACGGTGGACTTTTCCCTGGAAATACCCATATACAAAATCCAATTAAATAATTTATTAATATGGCATATATTATAATTTATTCGAATTGAATAAAATTCTACAACGAAGACATAACTTTTACTATGAATTTATTATCGTTTTGATTAAAACATCAAGTCATCGGTGTATTACATGTGCGACAAGTTCAAGGGTTTTGTGAGTAGCTGTGAAGGCTAAAGGGGCATTCTATTGTAGGTTGTAGTAATGAATAGGCCTCTTATCGTAATTCATTCATTGAAAAATACAAATTCAAATTTACGAATGCGGAATACTATTTCATTTTTGTAAATTCATTGGAAAAAGAAAACAAAACTCTGGATGAATGAAATATAGAGGTCTGCGCGTGGCGATAAGTTTTAATTCTATGGAATATATGGAGATATTTGTTTTCAATGTGAAATATTCATTATCATAATCAAAAAAAAAAAAAAAATCATCCGATCCGGCTGAAATTTGGTACATGGTATTAGTATATGGTCTCTAACAACCATGCAAAAATTGGTCCACATCGGTCCATAATTATATATAGCCCCCATATAAACCGATCCCCAGATTTGGCTTACGGAGCCTCTAAGAGAAGCTAATTTCATCCGATCCGGCGGAAATTTGGTACATGGTGTTTGTACATGGTCTCTCACAACCATACAAAAATTGGCCCAAATCGGTCCATAATTATATATGGCCCCCATATAAACCGATCCCCAGATTTGGCTTGCGGAGCCTCTAAGAGAAGCAAATTTCATCCGATCCGGCTGAAATTTGGTACATGGTGTTAGTATATGGTATCTAGCAACCATGCAAAAATTCGTTCATATCGCTCCATAATTACATATAGCCCCCATATAAACCGATCCCCAGATTTGGCTTGCGGAGCCTCTAAGAGAAGCTAATTTCATCCGATCCGGCTGAAATTTGGTACGTGGTGTTATTATATGGTCTCTAACAACCATGCAAAAATTGGTCCACATCGGTCCATAATTATATATAGCCCCCATATAAACCGATCCCAGATTTGTCCTCCGGAGCCTCTTGGAGAAGCTAATTTCATCCGATCCGGCTGAAATTTGGTACATGGTGTTTGTACATGGTCTCTCAAAACCATACCAAAATTGGCCCAAATCGGTCCATAATTATATATGGCCCCAATATAAACCGATCCCCATATTTGGCTTGCGGAGCCTCTAAGAGAAGCAAATTTGATCCGATCCGGCTGAAATTTGGTACATGGTGTTTGTACATGGTCTCTAACAACCATGCAAAAATTGGTCCACATCGGTCCATAATTATATATAGCCCCCATATAAACCGATCCCCAGATTTGGCTTGCGGAGCCTCTAAGAGAAGCTAATTTCATCCGATCCGGCGGAAATTTGGTACATGGTGTTTGTACATGGTCTCTCACAACCATACAAAAATTGGCCCAAATCGGTCCATAATTATATATGGCCCCCATATAAACCGATCCCCAGATTTGGCTTGCGGAGCCTCTAAGAGAAGCTAATTTCATCCGATCCGGCTGAAATTTGGTACATGGTGTTTGTACATGGTCTCTCAAAACCATACAAAAATTGGCCCAAATCGGTCCATAATTATATATGGCCCCAATATAAACCGATCCCCAGATTTGGCTTGCGGAGCCTCTAAGAGAAGCAAATTTCATCCGATCCGGCTGAAATTTGGTACATGGTGTAGGTATGTGGTATCTAACAAACATGCAAAAATTGGTCCATATCGGTCCATAATTATATATAGCCCCCATTTTAACCGATCCCAGATTTGTCCTCCGGAGCCTTTTGGAGAAGCAAATTTCATCCGATCCGGCTGAAATTTGGTACGTGGTGTTATTATATGGTCTCTAACAACCATGCAAAAATTGGTCCACATCGGTCCATAATTATATATAGCCCCCATATAAACCGATCCCAGATTTGTCCTCCGGAGCCTCTTGGAGAAGCAAAATTCATCCGATCCGGTTGAAATGTGGAACGTGGTGTTAGTATATGGCCGCTAATAACTATGCCAAAATTAGTCCATATCGGTCTATAGTTATATATAGCCGATTCCCAATCACACAAAAATTGGTCCATATCGGTTCAGAATCATGTTTGCCACTCGAGCCAAAAATAATCTACCAAAATTTTATTTCTATAGAAAATTTTGTCAAAATTTTTGTTCTATAGAAAATTTTGTCAAAATTTTTGTTCTATAGAAAATTTTGTCAAAATTTTTGTTGTATACAAAATTTTGTCAAAATTTTTGTTCTATACAAAATTTTGTCAAATGTTTTGTTCTATAGAAAAATTTGTCAAAATTTTATTTCTATAGAAAATTTTGTCAAAATTTTTGTTCTATAGAAAATTTTATTTCTATAGAAAATTTTGTCACAATTTTTGTTCTATAGAAAATTTTGTCAAAATTTTATTTCTATAGAAAATTTTGTCAAAATTTTATTTCTATAGAATATTTTGTCAAAGTTTTATTTCTATAGAAAATTTTGTCAAAATTTTATTTCTATAAAAAATTTTGTCAAAAATGTATTTCGTTTTGTTTTGTTATTGTTGGTTTTGTTCTTTAAGCATTGTTGTTGTTATACCCTGCCCCACGCTGTGGAACAGGGTATTATAAGTTAGTGCATATGTTTGCAACACCCAGATGGAGACGAGATAGACATATGGTGTCTTTGGCAAAAATGCTCAGGGTGGGCTCCTGAGTCGATATAGCCATGTCCGTCTATCCGTGAACACATTTTTGTAATCAAAGTCTAGGTCGCAGTTTTATTCCAATCGACTTCAAATTTGGCACAAGTATGTGTTTTGGCTCGGAATAGAACCCTATTAATTCGCCCGATATGCACTAATACGGTCCCAGAAGCCAGAGTGTTACCCCTATTTGGTTGAAATTTTGCACTAGGAGTACAATTAGTAGTGTAGTCAAGTGTGCCAAATTTTCTTGAAATCGGTTCAGATTTAGATATAGCTCCCATATATAGCTTTGGCCCGATTTACACTCATATGACCACAGAGGCCAATTGTTTGCTCCGATTTAGTTGAAATTTTGCACAGGGAGTACAATTAGCATTGTAGCTACGCATGCCAAATTTGGTTGAAATCGGTTCAGATTTAGATATAGCTCCCATATATATGTTGTTCTGATTTCGACAAAAATGGTCAAAATACCAACATTTTCCTTGTAAAATCGCCACTGCTTACACAAAAAAAATATCACCAAAATATTTCCAATTAAAAAGTTAATTGAAGTTGAATGTTTTTTCAATAAAAAAATTAATTGATACAATTAACTTTTTAATCAAGATAGAAACATTAAGTTAAGTCAATGATTGAAAATTTTAAAATTTTTAATTAAAAAATTAATTGATACAATTAACGTTTTAATCAAATTCGGAAGACTAAGTCAGTTAAAAGTGATGAAAATTTCTTAATCCAAATAAAAACTCTAAGCCAATTCAGAAAGTAATTGAAAATAGTTACCTTTTTAAATAAAAAATTAATTGGGGTTTGCATTTAAAATCAATTAAATTTTTAATTGAATCAATTAAAAAATTAATTGAAAATTGCTAATGACATCAATTAATTTTTTAATCAAGAATTTTTTCTATGCCTAATTAAAACTGTGATTGATACTGTCATTTTCGTGATTGAAGACATTTCAATTAAAAAATTGATTGGATCAATTAATTTCGTGATTGAATCAGAAATTTTTTTTTGTGTGTGGTCGAAAAGTTGTAAAAATGACTCTAATTTTCCTAAACTTCTAATACATATATATCGAGCGATAAATCATAAATAAACTTTTGCGAAGTTTCCTTAAAATTACTTCAGATTTAAATGTTTCCCATAGCCGACTTAAATTTTGAGTCTATAGATTTTGTAGAAGTCTATCAAATTCTGTCCAGATCGAGTGATATTTAAATGTATGTATTTGGGAAAAGCCTTTATATATAGACCCCAACACAATTGACGGATGTGATATGGTATCGAAAATTTAGATCTACAAAGTAGTGCAGGGTATAATATAGTCGGCCCCGCCCGACTTTCCTTACTTGTTTTTTTTTTATTTCAGCTTAGAACCATGCATTGACTAAACTACAAGTGTCGCTTAACCAACGGAGGAAAAGGATGTTTGTCTAATTTATTTGGGCAAAGCCCTATAGACTGCAAGATGGTTGGATGGACGCACGCTTCGGAATTACCACATTCCTCATCAGCATTTTTTTAGAAATAAAATTTTGACAAAATTTTCTATAGAAATAAAATTTTGACAAAATTTTTTATAGAAATAAAACTTTGATAAAATTTTCTATAGAAATAAAATTTTGATAAAATTTTCTATAGAAATAAAATTGTGACAAAATTTTTTATAGAAATAAAACTTTGACAAAATTTTCTATAGAAATGCAATTTTGACCAAATTCTCTGTAGAAATAAAATTTTGACAAAATTCTCTATAGAAATAAAAACTTTTGTCAAACTTAATTATATACGTATTTAATGCGCCTTTTTTAGTTTAATATATACCACGTATGGACGACCTTGCAATTTAGAAGAAGTTTTAGGAAGTTTTAAGATCGACAAGTGTTACCGCAACCCAAGTAATTCGATTGTGGATGACAGTTTTGAGTAGAAGTTTCTACGCAATCCATGGTGGAGGGTACATAAGCTTCGGCCTGGCCGAACTTACGGCCGTATATACTTGCTTTAAAAAAATATATGAACATTTTTAATAAAATGTCTTTATTTTAAAACGTTTTTTATGTAAATTCCGTAAAAACTAAAATTTGTCATATTTGGTTATTATTTTTTTTTCAGTGTTACAGATATTCCTGGCTTTTTGGGTTGGAATCAATACCAAACTCATTAAAGAAAAAAACAAAATTTTTGTAAATCAAATTTCTATAGAAAAATTTATTTCTATAGAAAATTCCGTCAAAATTTTATTTCTATAGAAAATTTTGTCAAAATTTTATTTCTGTATGAAAATTTTTCAAAATTTTATTTTTATAGAAAATTTTACCAAAATTTTATTTCTATAGAAAATTTTATCAAAATTTTACTTCTATAGAAAATTTCGTCAAAATTGCATTTCTATAGAAAATTTTGTCAAAATTTTATTTCTATAGAAAATTTGGTCGAAATTGCATTTCTATAGAAAATTTTGTCAAAGTTTTATTTCTATAAAAAATTTTGTCACAATTTTATTTCTATAGAAAATTTTATCAAAATTTTATTTCTATAGAAAATTTTATCAAAATTTTATTTCTATAGAAAATTTTGTCAAAATTTTACTTCTATAGAAAATTTGGTCAAAATTTTATTTCTATAGAAAATTTTATTAAAATTTTGTTTCTATAGAAAATTTTGTCAAAATTTTATTTCTATAGAAAATTTTGTCAACATTTTATTTCTATAGGAAATTTTGTCAAAATTTTTTTTCTATAAAAAATTTTGTCAAAATTTTATTTCTATAGAAAATTTTATCAAAATTTTATTTCTATAAAAAATTTTGTCAAAATTTTATTTCTATACAAAATTTTGTCAAAAGTTTATTTCTATAGAAAATTTTGTTAAAATTGTATTTCTACAGAAAATTTTGTCAAAATTGTATTTCTATAGAAAATTTAGTCAACATTTTATTTTTTATGGAAAATTTTGTCAAAATTTTATTTCTATAGAAAATTTTATCAAACTTTTATTTCTATAAGAAATTTTGTCAAAATTTTATTTCTATCGAAAATTTTGTCAAACTTAATTATATACGTATTTAATCGGCCTTTTTTAGTTTAATATATACCACGTATGGACGACCTTGCAATTTAGAAGACGGTGGTAGGAAGTTTTAAGATACCTTGCCATCGGCAAGTGTTACCGCAACCCAAGTAATTCGATTGTGGAAGACAGTTTTGAGTAGAAGTTTCTACGCAATCCATGGTGGAGGGTACATAAGCTTCGGCCTGGCCGAACTTATGGCCGTATATACTTGCTTTAAAAAAAAAATATGAACTTTTTTAATAAAATGTCTTTATTTTATAACTTTTTTGTGTAAATTCCGTAAAAACTAAAATTTTTCATATTTGGTTATTATTTTTTTTTTCAGTGTTACAGATATTTCTGGCTTTTTGGGTTGGAATCAATACCAAACTCATTAAAGTAAAAAACAAAATTTTTGTAAATCAAAATTCTATAGAAAATTTTATTTCTATAGGAAATTCCGTCAAAATTTTATTTCTATAGAAATTTTGTCAAAATTTTATTTTTATAGAAAATTTTATCAAAATTTTATTTGCATAGAAAATTTTGTCAAAATTTTACTTCTATAGAAAATTTGGTCAAAATTTTATTTCTATAGAAAATTTTGTCAAAATTTTATTTCTATAGAAAATTTTTTGAAAATTTTATTTCTATAGAAAATTTTGTCAAAATTTTACTTCTATAGAAAATTTTGTCAAAATTTTATTTTTATAGAAAATTTTATCAAAATTTTATTTGCATAGAAAATTTTGTCAAAATTTTATTTCTATAGAAAATTTTATCAAACTTTTATTTCTATAAGAAATTTTGTCAAAATTTTATTTCTATAAAAAATTTTGTCAAAATTTTATTTCTATAGAAAATTTTGTCAAAGTTTTATTTCTATAGAAAATTTTGTCAAAATTTTATTTCTATAGAAAATTTTGTCAAAAGTTTATTTCTATAGAAAATTTCGTCAAAATTGCATTTCTATAGAAAATTTTGTCAAAATTTTATTTCTATAGAGAATTTGGTCAAAATTGCATTTCTATAGAAAATTTTGTCAAAGTTTTATTTCTATAAAAAATTTTGTCACAATTTTATTTCTATAGAAAATTTTATCAAAATTTTATTTCTATAGAAAATTATATCAAAATTTTATTTCTATAGAAAATTTTGTCAAAAGTTTACTTCTATAGAAAATTTGGTCAAAATTTTATTTCTATAGAAAATTTTATTAAAATTTTGTTTCTATAGAAAATTTTGTCAAAATTTTATTTCTATAGAAAATTTTGTCGAAATTTTATTTCAATAGAAAATTTTGTCAAAATTTTATTTCTATAGAAAATTTTGTCAACATTTTATTTCTATAGAAAATTTTGTCAAAATTTTATTTCTATAAAAAATTTTGTCAAAATTTTATTTCTATAAAAAATTTTGTCAAAATTTTATTTCTATAGAAAATTTTATCAAAATTTTATTTCTATAAAACATTTTGTCAAAATTTTATTTCTATAGAAAATTTTGTCAAAAGTTTATTTCCATAGAAAATTTTGTAAAAATTGTATTTCTATAGAAAATTTTGTCAAAATTGTATTTCTATAGAAAATTTAGTCAAAATTTTATTTCTATGGAAAATTTTGTCAAAATTTTATTTCTATAGAAAATTTTATCAAACTTTTATTTCTATAAGAAATTTTGTCAAAATTTTATTTCTATCGAAAATTTTGTCAAACTTAATTATATACGTATTTAATCGGCCTTTTTTAGTTTAATATATACCACGTATGGACGACCTTGCAATTTAGAAGACGGTGTTAGGAAGTTTTAAGATACCTTGCCATCGGCAAGTGTTACCGCAACCCAAGTAATTCGATTGTGGAAGACAGTTTTGAGTAGAAGTTTCTACGCAATCCATGGTGGAGGGTACATAAGCTTCGGCCTGGCCGAACTTACGGCCGTATATACTTGCTTTAAAAAAAAAAGAACTTTTTTAATAAAATGTCTTTATTTTATAACTTTTTTGTGTAAATTCCGTAAAAACTAAAATTTTTCATATTTGGTTATTATTTTTTTTTTCAGTGTTACAGATATTTCTGGCTTTTTGGGTTGGAATCAATACCAAACTCATTAAAGTAAAAAACAAAATTTTTGTAAATCAAAATTCTATAGAAAATTTTATTTCTAAGGAAATTCCCTCAAAATTTTATTTCTATAGAAATTTTGTCAAAATATTATTTTTATAGAAAAATTTATCAAAATTTTATTTGCATAGAAAATTTTGTCAAAATTTTACTTCTATAGAAAATTTGGTCAAAATTTTATTTCTATAGAAAATTTTGTCAAAATTTTATTTCTATAGAAAATTTTTTGAAAATTTTATTCCTATAGAAAATTTTGTCAAAATTTGACTTCTATAGAAAATTTTGTCAAAATTTTATGTCTATAGAAAATTTTGTCAAAATTTTATTTCTATAGAAAATTTTGTCAAAATTTTATTTCTATAGAAAATTTTATCAAACTTTTATTTCTATAAGACATTTTGTCAAAATTTTATTTCTATAAAAAATTTTGTCAAAATTTTATTTCTATAGAAAATTTTGTCAAAGTTTTATTTCTATAGAAAATTTTGTCAAAATTTTTTTCTATAGAAAATTTTGTCAAAATTTTATTTCTATAGAAAATTTTGTCAAAATTTTATTTTTATAGAAAATTTTATCAAACTTTTATTTCTATAGAAAATTTTATCAAACTTTTATTTCTATAAGAAATTTTGTCAAAATTTTATTTCTATAGAAAATTTTGTCAAAAGTTTATTTCTATAGAAAAATTTGTCAAAATTGTATTTCTATAGAAAATTTTGTCAAAATTTTATTTCTATAGAAAATTGTGTCAAAATTTGATTTCTATAGAAAATATTGTCAAATTTGTGTTTGAGTAGAAAAATTTTTCAAAATTGTATTTCTATAGGAAATTTGTGAAGTACCTCTTATTTGGGGAGGAGTATTTTGTAAAATCCACCAAAATGTCAAGAATTCTATCAACAGTAAACAATCTACAATTTTTGGTAGAATTTTATCAACTGTGACCAGGAGTCCGATTATAGCCTATTCTCATTTATACTTTACACTCATCACATATTTCTCTGCAGCTAAAACATTTTCGAAATTCAATAGAATACTTTGCCAACGATAATTACACAATTCCATGTAAAAAAAAGAAAAAAAATACAAACATAATTGCAATGGCAAATTGCCCTCATTTCAATATGACCATCAGTCGTCATTCATGAGGTTTGGTTTTCTGTTTTGTATTCAGAGTTTAATTGCACAGAATAACTAAAAGAGAAGAGCTCCATAGAAAACAATTTTTGGAAAATATTTTCCTGCAAATATCGAATACAAAATTACTGTGTGTGTAACATTTAAATCCAAAAGATTTATTTTGTCCAACATTTGGACAAATTATCATTTGTTCAAATCTTATTGGTCTTACTTGTGGTTAGGAATGGACATGGGTGGGTGGGGACAACAACGAGTGAATTGTTTTGTTGGCTTTTCCTGAAATTTCTGGTAAATTAAACAATTGCTGATGATTTGATTTCACAATGATGCCAGAACCAACGATTACAATGAACACAAACATTCACAGTCAATAGGAATCACATATCCTGTCAGTAGTCGTTGAGGAACCAACCAACCAACCAATCGACCATTGAGACAGAGACAGCCAACCCAACTAGGCTAGGCAAATTGAATTTACAAAAGTTGCCTGTTACTAGCAGTTCAAACAATTGTCAACTATTCTATCGTATGTTGTTGTGGCATAGGATCTATAGAGAATTGGGCGAAATTATAGGAATTGAGCTTCAGGCAAACATGATAAGTTCATAAATAGTGGAGGATATATCGGGCCCACGTTTGAACATACACCCTCAAAAAAAAAAATCGATTCTGTAACATATACCCAAAACACATTTTGCTTAAAACATATATATATATATATATATATATATATATATATATATATATATATATATATATATATATATATATATATATATATATATATATATATATATATATATATATATATATATATATATATATATATATATATATATATATATATATATATATATATATATATATATATATATATATATATATATATATATATATATTCTGAATATATATATATATATATATATTCAGGATTGGTCCAAACAAAATATTGTTTATATTTTTCAAACATATTATGTTTCACCTTAAGGCATACACTGGTAGTAAAAAAATTTAATGACATTTTCTCTGTGTGGTTATATTTTTGAGGCGCCAATTGTTTACTTCCATTATTTTACTTGCATCATACTCTCTATGTCTCTCTTTCTAAACACACATATGTTTATAGGCTATTTCCAAATTAATATATGTTTGCATCTAAGCATATTATATTTACAAACATTTTATGTCCCAAACATAATATGTTCTAATATATTAAAATATATGTCCCAAACATGTTATGATAGCTTGCGAACATAATATGCTTGCACTTAAAGATATTGTGTTAAAAAATTTCAGTTCCAAACATATAATTTTTACACCCAAACATATGAAAAACAGTGTTTTTCGTCCGTGTAGAGAGAAGCAATATTGCAAAAAAGTTCAAATTCGATGGGCCTAACACCGGGAAGACAAATATACACGAATATAGACAGACGGACACGACTTAAAGTTGGGTCTCCGTCTGCTACTTCGGGGCGTAACGTTTTAATGCCAGACAAATGTCAGACGATGAGAACCTCACTGCCAACTCCTTACACAGGAAGACAAGAGTGACACTGAAAATATTCCTTTTGGTCCCGGTAGCGATGCATAAATTGTCCAGAAGCAATTTATTTTCTATGAGTTTGCCATAGGGTGGAAGTCATATTTTTAGGCAACCCGAGCAGACCAACGATTACGGGACACCCTAATAAGGCCAGACAACAACACAAACGTAGTTCATATCGAAGTTTATTATGGAGGATTTTTCAAAATAGAAAATTCAATATGGATTACTATTCATTCGAAATGTTAAGCCGCTTGTGTGGCATTTTGTCATTTTGATTCTATTCTACAAGCCCTCCGAAAGAATAGCAATGACAGGATGGGACCTGCAAATTGCAAGTCTCCTATTCATGCATTTGCATTTACGGAAAAACTCATTTTTTGAAACACCCCACAGAAGAGTGGGGGCGTTACAATTTCAATAGTCTGAAACAATAATGTCTTATTGTGACCATCAATGTGGAGAATAAAATATTCAAATGAAAACATTTTTAGGTGAAATGGAAAAATTCTATTTTTGGTTCGATCGATCGAATGGTCTATTTGGAATGGAAAACATGGGAGACACGAAATTGGAAAGGATAGCTAAATATACAGGTTTGAAATTTTGGTGCAATCCTTATCGAATCATACTTGAAAATATTTTTTGATACGTCCTCTGAGTTACTCGATTTTCTTTCGAGTTCTTGGTCGTACATCTGAGGTAGACTTAGCTGTCGAGTTTTACACTCTGACGCTAGTAGATGGTCATGGAAGAGTGGGATCCCAGAACAGATAACAGAGGGAAATAGCAGCTATACCGAAGGATTAAAGACGGGTAAGAGGACGGGACTGAGCGTATATGTGGAGGACCCAGACACCAAGGTCCTATTCCTAATCCCGGACCACAGCACAATCCCGGCTCAAAAAATAATACTATAGGTGAATGGTCACGGGAGACACATAAAGCGAAGTGGACTATGGGATGATCTAGACAAGAAATAATCTGGAGAACTACACAAGTTGAGTGGGACGACAGTCAGGAGGGTTGCGGGCATAATAATCGGACCCCTAGGATGAAGAGCACATTTGTGCCAAATGGAAGCAGCAGAGGATAGTGCATGTAGGGCGTGTTTTAAGGATGATGATACCTTGGAACATCATCTGCTGCTGCAAAGAAATGCGATCGACAACTGTTTAGAATATGGCTCATATTGATGCCGGGATATGGCGGAATAAGAGGAAACGTAAAAGCAAATGAACTGGCGATAAGAGCTAAGGCACATGGGGAACTGATCATAGAGAATTCAAGCCAATAGAGGTAACGCGGGCCAAGATGGATCAATGGGCACGGGAGACGCATAAAACGATGTGGACCAATGCAACGATCGGAAGGACGATGAAAATACAATGGGGGCAGCCGGATAAGAAAAACAGTGGAGAATTACTCAAGGAGAGTAACCGGGCCCATAGGGTGAAAGCATAGGACCAGCAAAGGATAATGCATGTAGAGCATCTTTTCAGGATAATGATACCTTGGAACACTACCTTCATCACGGCCCTGCTTTTACTAGGCAAAAAGTTAACGAAATCGGTGACGTTGTGATTCGGGACCGGACCCAGCTTGGAAACAGGGACTTACAAAAATTAGATAATTCTTAGAAACACAGAGTTCCTGGAATAAAACAATGGTACGATGAAGTGAAGAAGTTAGAGCAGATAACAAATCGAATACTGGCTTCGGTGTATGTCAGCCGACATGAGACAGGGCAACCTGAATCCTCTTTTCAATGTAACCTAACGTCTCTTCCGCAGGGTTCGAACCCACACCAAAAACTACTTTGCAAGGTTTTGTTTCGACTTCTTCCTTTGGTACTACATAAAAGATAAGTCCAACGCCAGAAGCCAAACGTCGAACCAAGAGCTTACAGATAGAATTCGTGATGCAATCGATGACATAGAGCAGTTACTTTTGATTTGGTTTTGCAAAATTTCATTAAAAAACAAATGAGTAAAGTAGAAAGTCGGGCGGGGACGACTACATCATACCCTAAACCACCCCCAGTGAATTAGTAAACATAAGCATTTGGGTGTTATCATTGCTATAGGTTTGGGAGATGGACCGCATTTTCTTATTTATGAAAATTAAGGAGTACATGTTTATTGCAATTTTATCACAATCTGAACAGAAACGCCTGATATTAGGAGCTATACTTGGTTTTACACCTACACAGTTAGGTTAGGTTAGGTATAGTGTCAGCCCGATATATCAGTCTCATTAGAAATCGGTGACGTAATTAAGTCCATTGTGATATCATAGTGGTGAACCTCTCTCTTATCACTCTTATCACTAATTGACCGATTTCCTCTTTTTATACCCTCCACCATAGGATGAGGGGTATATTAACTTTGTCATTCCGTTTGTAACACATCGAAATATTGCTCTAAGACCCCATAAAGTGTATATATTCTTGGTCGTGGTGAAATTCTGAGTCGATCTGAGCATGTCCGTCCGTCCGTCCGTCCGTCCGTCCGTCTGTTGAAATCACGCTAACTTCCGAACAAAACAAGCTATCGACTTGAAACTTGGCACATGTAGTTGTTATTGATGTAGGTCAGATGGTATTGCAAATGGGCCACATCGGACGACTTTTACGTATAGCCCCCATATAAACGGACCCCCAAATTTGCTTTGCGAGGCCTCTAAGAGAAGCAAATTTCATCCGATCCGGCTGAAATTTGGTACATGGAGTTAGTATATGGTCTCTAACAACCATGCAAAAATTCGTCCACATCGGTCTATAATTATATATAGCCCCCATATAAACCGATCCCCCGATTTGGCTTGCGAGGCCTTTAAGAGAAGCAAATTTCATCCGATCCGGTTGAAATTTGGTACATAGTGTTAGTATATGGTCTCTAACAACCACGCAAAAATTGGTCCACATCGGTCCATAATTATATATAGCCCCCATATAAACCGATCCCCCGATTTGGCTTGCGAGGCCTCTAAGAGAAGCAAATTTCATCCGATCCGGTTGAAATTTGGTACATGATGTTAGTATATGGTCTCTAATAACCATGCAAAAATTAGTCCACATCGGTCCATAATTATATATAGCCCCCATATAAACCGATCCCCCGATTTGGCTTGCGAGGCCTCTAAGAGAAGCAAATTTCATCCGATCCGGTTGAAATTTGGTACATGGTGTTAGTATATGGTCTCTAACAACCATGCAAAAATTGGTCCACATCGGTCCATAATTATATATAGCCCCCATATAAACCGATCACCAGATTTGACCTCCGGAGCCTCTTGGAAGAGCAAAATTCTTCCCATTCGGTTGAAATTTGGTACGTGATGTTAGTATATGGTCTCTAATAACTATGCAAAAATTGGTCCACATCGGTCCATAATTATATATAGCCCCCATATAAACCGATCCCCCGATTTGGCTTGCGAGGCCTCTAAGAGAAGCAAATTTCATCCGATCCGGTTGAAATTTGGTACATGGTGTTAGTATATGGTCTCTAACAACCATGCAAAATTGGTCCACATCGGTCCATAATTATATATAGCCCCCATATAAACCGATCACCAGATTTGACCTCCGGAGCCTCTTGGAAGAGCAAAATTCTTCCAATTCGGTTGAAATTTGGTACGTGATGTTAGTATATGGTCTCTAATAACCATGCAAAAATTGGTCCACATCGGTCCATAATTATATATAGCCCCCATATAAACCGATCCCCCGATTTGGCTTGTGAGGCCTCTAAGAGAAGCAAATTTCATCCGATCCGGTTGAAATTTGGTACATGGTGTTAGTATATGGTCTCTAACAACCATGCAAAAAATTGGTCCACATCGGTCCATAATTATATATAGCCCCCATATAAACCGATCACCAGATTTGACCTCCGGAGCCTCTTGGAAGAGTAAAATTCTTCCCATTCGGTTGAAATTTGGTACGTGATGTTAGTATATGGTATCCAACAACCATGCAGGAATTGGTTCCTATCAGTCCATAATTATATATAGCTCCCATATAAACCGATCCCCAGATTTGACCTCCGGTGCCTTTTGGAGAAGCAAAATTCATCCGATCTGCTTGAAATTTGGTACGTGGTGGTAGTATATGATATTTAACAACCATGCCAAAAGTGGTCCATATCAGTCCATAATCATATATAGCCCCATATAAACCGATCCCGAGATTTGGTTTTGGAGCCTCTTGGAGGAGCAAATTTCATCCGAGTGGGTTGAAATTTGGTACATTGTGCTAGTATATGGTCGTAAACAACCATGCCTAATTAGGTCCCTATCGGCCTATAGTTATATATGGCCCTCAAATAAATCGATCCCCAATCACACAAAAATTGGTCCATATCCAGTTCATAATTGTATATAGCCCCCATATAAACAACCCCCATATTTCAATTCTGGCTCTCTACGTACCGTTCAAAAGTCCATATCGATTCGTAATTATTTGTAGACTTAACTATACATAACTTTTTTGTCTAATATATACCACGTATGGACTAACTCACAATTTAGAAAACGATGTTAAGGAGTTTTAAGATACCACAACCCAAGTAATTCGATTGTGGATGACAGTCTTTCGTAGAAGTTTTTACGCAATCCATGGTGGAGGGTACATAAGATTCGGCCTGGCCGAACTTACGGCCGTATATACTTGTTTAATAATGGACTCAATATTAGTAGCATACTAACTCTATAGGTGCGAAATCAACTATAGCTCCCAATATCAGACATTTCTGCTCAGATTGTGACAAGACTCCCATAACCATGTACCCCTTAATGTTCTTGAATATGGAAATACGGTTTATCTACCAAGCATATAGCATTGATACCCCACAGCATGGGTGGTTTAGGGTATGATATAGTCGGCCCCGCCCGACTTTCTACTTTACTCACTTCTTTATTCGGAAATTGTTCAGAACGGTGGTATAACACCACCCGGATTAATGCTAACAAGAGAAGGTTATCCGTAGAGACTTGGGCGGTGCTATTTCAGCTAATGTACAGGAAAGTATCCCTTGCTCCTAAAGCTAGCAAAATTTCGGATGAATATTCGAAATGTTGCTCAGGAAACTGTTATGCAACAAAGGAGAATTTCATTTGTGTGCAGAATATGAAGTGGCGTTAGAAAAAAAAAAAAAAAAAAAAAAAAACAGATCAATAAGTGTAAGGGCTGCCTTTGATATTTTGGGATTGGCCAATGCAACAAGAGTTGGTCACACACGAAGCCACTCCAAACAAATGATCGCCAGTTTTTTTCGGAAATACTGGACATCTTGCCATCGTTCTACTAGAACAACGCAGAACAGTCAATTCTGAGTGATACATAACCATTTGTTTGCCAAGTGTCTTCCAAGAAATTAGGAATACTAAATCCCGAAGATGAATTACTCTTCACAACGACAATTCAAGCAATCACTACAAACCAAAATTACTATAATCTAGGTCAATATGGTTATTTTAAATTGCCACAATATATGTATAAATACACTTTTTTCATATTTTATCTCAAATGTTTGGCGAATTTTTGCTTTTCTGTTTGCAATATTCTAATCATTCTTCTGACTCTGTGGCTCACCTCATTTCCTAAGGCTTACGATAATTTTTGCAAATCCACAAGAAAAAAACCTCTATTGCAAAACTCAAGGCCATAGATTTTGGAAGCAAATACAAATTATGCAAAGGAAGTTTGCTGGTGATATATACGAAATGTATAATTCACTATTTTTGCAAATACAATTTTTTCTTAAATTTTTTACTTTGACTTTCTTTGATTTGATAACAATTTTTTTTTCTTGTAGTAAATGTAGTTCAAGCCAAAAAAAACAAAAACAAAAATTAAATAAAATAAAATAAAATTTGAGATTAAACTGCGAAATAAAATAAAATGAGAACCATTTACGAGTAACGGCAAATTTAATAATGATTAGTTTCTCTAAAATCGAGGGAGGAAATCAGAAAACGTTCTCAGTACAGTGAATTAATAATTAATTAGGAAAATATATTTTTATCAAAAGTCTGTTAGTAAAAAAACATATTAAACTGATATACACGCAAAGAACAAAAACGTTTGGAAAACGTGTACCGAAAACGTTTTTCTTTTGTTAGAGTTTTTTGAATTGCTTCGAAAAGTATACACTTTTATCACCAAAAAAAAAAAAATCGTTTGTTACAAAATTTTTATTTTTTCAATAAAAAAAAATTATTTTTAAACCAACAACACAGTCCATTTCGTTTATATCAAACACTGTTCTTTTCTGACTTTAGGTCTTTAATAAGACACATTTTACAGTTCATAGTAAAAATTTAATATAGTAGAATATAATGTTGAACATTTTTTTGTAATCTTCCCACCATATCTGGAATATATAAAAAAAAAAAAAAAATTTTGGTCGAAGCAGGGATCGAACCCACGACCCTTGGCATGTAAGTCGGACGTAGCAACCACTGCTCCACGGTGCCCAAGTAAACGTATTTTTCTGTTAAATAAACTTTATTTAATAGGCTCGTGGGCGCCGCAAGCTATGCTACATAAATATAACTTATATGGGTAATTGTCTATTGATGACAATAACGGCTACATAGCTCAGTGGATAGTGTGTTGGCTTACAAATTGCATGGTCCGCGGTTCGATTCTGCGTCCAGGCGAAAGGTAAAAAAAATTAAAATTTATAAAATCGTATAATTTCTTCTACATTGTTTGTATTACAGAAAAAGGTGCTGAGAACTAAAAAAACTTTGTGGAAGTGAGAAAGATGTGAGGGAAATGCAATTAGCCAGAAAATTTTTTTTTTAGAGTAGTCTTTATGAAATTGTTTTTACATCATGTAAAAGAATAAACGTTTATCACAAAAAGTATATACTTTTCTTCCAAATACACTTCCCTTCAACGAAAAGCAAATGAGAAACGAACTTTGTTTGTCTAAAATTTCGTTTGAGAGGAAAGAATTATTTTTTTTGCGTGTAGTCAGAAAAAAATATTTCTTCCTTATTTGTATACACAAAATTAGTTAACAAATGTAAACTATATATAAATATGTACATATGTCGTTACAATCCCCCAGCATTTAATTTTTTTGTTTCTCGTTCCAGTGCTTGTTACCGTGATGCCAGCTAGCATTGTTGCATTGCGTCCAAAAAGTGGACGGAAAATCGGTACCAGAAATTATCCGAACATTGAAAGCCAGATTTGATCTAAATCCATGCAGCAATTGTAAACTTGCTCGTGCGCTGAACATATGGCGAGAACAGATTCAAAAGGTATTGAAAAATTATGAAATGAAAACGCCACTTCATTCTTCGCTCTATTCTTTGCTTTGAAAAAAGTTGAAATACATGTAACTATGTTATATGGAAGCTATATGTAAATCTGAACCAATTTGCATAATATTTTGCGGATTGGATTAATACCACAAAAGGTTACCTTGTGCAAAATTTGAGTAAGATCAGTTAAGAAATGAGGCCTCTGTGGTCAAACATAAGGTTATTAGGGGCAAATTTTTGAAAATCGGGCGATACATACATGGGAGCTATAGGTAAATCTAAATCGATTTCGATGAAATTTTGCATATACCGTTAGTACTATAGAGGACTGGATATAGCCAACTTTGAGTAATATCGGTTGATAAATAAGGATTTTATGGCCAAATTTAGAAAAATCCGGCCACACTAATAGAAAAAAATACGTTCCGCAATCGTGAACGGACGGTGACAAAATGAAACGGAAACGTTGACAAAATATCAAAACGGAATGTTCACGATTTCGCCCACGGGCGTTCACGATTTCATGAACGGCATTCGTTTTTCTTTGGCCATGAAAATTCTGAAAATAATCCTTAGACGTTGTTATGGCAACTCCATCGGTGGTGCAATGTGCTAAGGCGACTGTTAACGCGTATGGTGCAGACGACACAGGTTCGAGTCACGGTAGCGGAAATCTTTTTTTAAATTTGTTTTTAAATACGTAACCATTACGTTTTCAGATCATGAACGCTGGTTGTTGTTTTGACAACGTATGGTGTCATTTTAATGTTGTCAGATTGACCCCATATGTTCTCAGTTTGACAACACATGTGTGTTGATTCACTTTCATGAACGGATCGTTTTGAAATGACCACGCCGTTCATGATTTTTTCTATGGGTGTATAGCTAAATCTGAACCGATTTCGATGATTTTTGGGAGACTTTAAGGGTGATGCAGAAGATTAATTTGTGGTAAATTTGACAAAGATCGGTTAGTAAAAAAGTGCAACGTGACCCCATTTGTCGAAATCGGGCGATATATATATATATATATATATATATATATATATATATATATATATATATATATATATATATATATATATATATATATATATATATATATATATATATATATATATATATATATATATATATATATATATATATATATATATATATATATATATATATATATATATATATATATATATATATATATATATATATATATATGCGGTTTAAGTTGAAATGGGCCCATATTTGCTTGGTGTCGTTACAACCCTTGCAATTTTCCCATCGAACATTTGTCATCACGCAGCATGAGCTTGCAGGTACCTAGGGCATACCAACAAATTCTAGTTCCCTTGGAATATGTAAGGTAGTTCCTAGCCTTGCTAACACATCTGCTTCGCACATCTGTACTGCTCAGCCATCTCGATTTGCGGCAGTCTATGGCCGTTTTCGAGTTAAGGAACACAGAGTCCAAGGATTTTATTGCAGGTTGACTGTCTGAGTATATATTAATGCCCACATTTTTTGGAACATTACTTCTCAGCCAATTCACCACCTCTCTTATTGCCAATATTTCAGCCTGAAAAACACTACAGTGATCAGGTAATCTTTTCGCTATTCGAAGTTCCAGATCATTAGAATATACTCCGAACCCCACTTGTCCATCCAATTTGGAGCCATCAGTGTAGAAATCTATATATTCTTTATTCCCCGGGGTCTGTGTGCACCACGCCTCACTGTTGGGGATTAGAGTCTCAAACTTTTTGTCGAAAAGTGGCTTCGCCGAAGTGTAGTCCACTACTTTAGGCACATCTGGCATTATTTTGAGGACCGAACTGTGACCGTAACTTTTTTCCGACCACAGCGTTAGTTCGCGCAACCGCACAGACGTTGTTGCAGCTGATTGTTTGGCCAAAATGTCTTAAGGCAATAGATGCAGCATGACATTAAGGGAACTTGTCCCTGTCTTGCTGAATGCGCCTGAGATACACAAACACGCCATACGCTGAACTTTGTCTAAACTTGTTGGCTGGTGAAGTGCCGGCCACCAGACTACAACACCAACCACTGCCGTGTATAGCCAATGCACAATTTTTGGTTTTAGTCCCCACTTTTTATACCCTTCACCACTACTGTGGTACAGGGTATAATAAGTTTGTGCATTTGTATGTAACGCCAAGAAGGAAAAGTCTGAGACCCAACGTTTAGTATACCGATCGTCTTAGAATTAAATTCTGAGTCGATTTAGCGATGTCCGTCTGTCTGTCCGTCTGTCTGTCTGTCTGTTGATGTATTTTTGTGTGCAAAGTACAACTCGCAGTTTTAGTCCGATTGTCCTAAAATTTGGTATAGGGTCCTGTTTCGGCTCAAAGACGATCCCTATTGATTTTGGAAAAAATCGGTTCAGATTTAGATATAGCTGCCATATATATTTTTCACCGATCTGGTCATAATTGGCGTGTATATCAACCGATCTTCCTCAAATTCCGTAAATCCGAATATTTTATGAGTCTCGAAAAACTTGCAAAATATCATCCAAATCGGTTGAGATTTAGATATAGCTCCAATATATAGCTTTCGCCCGATTTACACTCATTTACCCACAGAGGCCAATTTTTTGCTCCGATTTAGTTGAAATTTTGCACAGGTAGTAGAATCAGCATTATAGCTATGCGTGCCAAATTTGGTGGAAATCGGTTCAGATTTAGATATAGCTCCCATATATAGTTTTCGCCCGATTTACACTCAAATGACCACAGAGGCCAATTTTTTGCTCCGATTTAGTTGAAATTTTGCACAGGGAGTAGAATTAGCATTGTAGCTATGTGTGCCAAATTTGGTTGAAATCGGTTCAGATTTAGATATATCTCCCATATATAGCTTTCGCCCGATTTACACTCATATGACCACAGAGGCCAATTTTTTGCTCCGGGAGTAAAAGTAGCATTGTAGCTATGCGTGCCAAATTTGGTTGAAATCGGTTCAGATTTAGATATAGCTCCCATATATAGCCTTCGCCCGATTTACACTCATATGACCACAGAGGCTAATTTTTTGCTACGATTTGGTTGAAATTTTGCACAGGGAGTAGAATTAGCATTGTTGCGATGCGTGCCAAATTTGGTTGAAATCGGATCAGATTTAGATATATCTCCCATATATATATATATATATATTTTTCTGATTTCGACAAAAATGGTCGAAATACCAAAATTTTCCTTGTAACTAAAATCGCCACTGCTTAGTCGAAAAGTTGTAAAAATGACTCTAATTTTCCTAAACTTCTAATACATACATATCGAGCAATAAATCATAAATAAAGTTTGCGAAGTTTCTTTAAAATTGCTTCAGATTTAAATGTTTCCCATATTATTTTACTAACATTGTGTTCCATTAGCCAACTTAAATTTTGAGTCTATAGATTTTTTAAAAGTCAATCAAATTCTGTCCAAATCGAGTGATATTTAAATGTATGTATTTGGGACAAACCTTTATATATAGCACCCAACACATTTGGCGGATGTGATATGGTATCGAAAATTTAGATCTACAAAGTGGTGCAGCACGGATGAAAAAGACTGTTTTTCATATGTTTGGCTGTAAACATTATATGTTTGGAACACAAATTTTTAAACACAATATTTTTGAGTGCAAGCATATAATTTTCATAAACTAGCATAACATGTTTGGGACATATATGTTAATATGTTAGAACATATTATGTTTGGGACATAAAATGTTTGTAAATATAATATGCTTGGATGCAAACATATATTAATTTAGAAATAGCCTATAAACATATATGTGTTTAGTAGCTTGGAGCGCTATTTAACAGGGAGCGATATTGAATTAAGTTGGTGGTTGTTGCTTGTTATTACAAAATTAACATTTTATTTTTCCTTGGGCAATTGATCAGCTACTTCTTTGATCCTTACAAACTGTGTGGTCCGCTGTTCGAATCCCCGTCCGGCAAAAGGTAAAATTAAAATAAAAAAATCATAAAATTGAATAATTTCTTCTACAATGTTTGTATTACAGAAAAAGGTGCTAAGAACTAAAAAATCTCGTGGAAGTGAGAAAGATGTGGGGGAATATACAATTGGGCAGAAACAAAATTTTGAGCATTCAGTTCGAAAACCAATGTTGTTAGCACCTATATTACCTGTTTATTTTCATAATTCATTATGATTGTAAATATATAAATAAATAAATAAAATTTTGAGCACAATATTGTTTGGGAGAATTTTTTTAAGCATATAATATTTTTGGGTGCAAAATGCTTCCAAACATATTATATGTTCACAAAATAACATATTGTTTTTTGGAAGACAACATTATTGAATTTGGATGCAAAAATACAAAATGTTTGGAACTTAGACTACCCAAACATAAATTGTTTAGACAAATATGCTTTCAAACATATTATATATTGGTAGAGATCAAACATATAAATGTTTGGGCAATACCCAATAATGTATATGCTTGAAGCAAAATATGTTTGGGAGTATATGTTACAGAAGCGATTTATTGTGAGCGTGAGGGTATAATATAGTCGACCCCGCCCGACTTTAGACTTTCCTTACTTGTTTTATCTATTTTTTGTAAGAAAAACAAAACAAGTAACTAAAATGTTACATCAAAAATTTTATAACATGTATATATAAATGAAAATTATGAAATAAAGATACTACTACTACTACTACTACTACTACTACTATATTTTATGGGGTATAAAACCAATATTTCTGGTAGGCAAATTTTTTTGCAGATCAAACTTATTATACCCTGACCACTATGTGGTTTAGGGTATAAACGGGAGCCACAGTGGTGCAATGGTTAGCATGCCCGCCTTGCATACACAAAGTCGTGGGTTCGATTCCTACTACGACCGAACACCAAAAAGTTTTTCAGCGGTGGATTATCCCACCTCAGTAATGCTGGTGACATTTCTGAGGGTTTCAAAGATTCTCTAAGTGGTTTCACTGCAATGTGGAACGCCGTTCGGATTCGGCTATAAAAAGGAGGTCCCTTGTCATTGAGCTTAGCATGGAATCGGGCAGCACTCAGTAATAAGAGAGAAGGTCACCAATGTGGTATCACAATGGATTTCAATTTGCCGATTTTACTTATTTTACTCTTGGAAGAATAATATTTAGAATTTAGAGAAGTTTTATATATCAACCAAATATGATGTCGCTTCACAAATTCAAGGCACTTAATTTTATTGGGTTTAAGGCATCTTTATCGAAATACAATTCGGCATGTTGTCGTATCGGTAAACTATTTTGACCTCCTTGCCTATAAAATTCTTTTGCTAGTTTAGTTTTGCAAAGTGTGTATTTTACTTGAATTAAACCACTGTGTAGGCTTATTTCAATTCTAACTAAATGCTTACAAATATATCCAATGGCAATTTTGTGATAAAAATTTCAAGAGCAACTCAACTATAAAAGACCACGACGAGAGAAAATCACATCACAGTGCGGATTAGATTTTTCGATAAATTCGTTGATCCATACAAACGGATAGTGGTGAAACGATAGTGTTGTGCTCTTGTATACAAAAAGGATATTTTTAATTAAAAATTAACAACTTCAAGGATCAAATTAAAAAAAGGATTAATAAGAAAAAAAAATAATAAACAGAAATACAAACATAAAATTGTGAACTAAAATCGATTATCCTGGATCCTTTCCAGGATTAATATTTCAACTTTACATTTTTTTATATTAAGTGAAAAAAGTGATAATGTTTAAATAAAATAAAAAATACTATATTACAGAACGAAACATCCTTTGAATTTTCAAAGGATACTTAACAAAATCAAAATGTTTAAACTCTGGTTATGTGTGATCACTGTTGTTCTATTGGGCCTGGTTTCAGCTAATATCGATGATGACGATATTATAAATACCGAGGATATAAAGTGAGTGAACATTTTAAGAAAAAATAATAATATATTTTGAGTGATTTATTGTATATAAAAATAAATACAATTTTTTGTTAATTAAAAGAAAGATTCGCACTCTATGATCCTTATTTCAAGGACATTCTAGATTATTTCTTATACATAATTATTTTTTTCACTTGTTAAATAAAATGTCGTGCTTTGAATATTCGAATTTAATAATTTTATATGCTTCGTGTGTGTATAAATTGTTGTTCTCTTTTTTTATTCATTTTAGTAAAGAACACAAAAAATTATTAAAGTGAACAAAATTTTCTAATATTGAAGAAATTTAAACTAAAACAAACTAATTTCCATGTGCCACTTTAAATTTATCAAATTTTTTTAGTGCAATCTTTTGTTAAGAGTCGGTTTATTTTAGAAAATTTTAACGAAAATATTTTACTATTCTCAAAAAAAAAAAACAAGTAAGGAAAGTCTAAGTCAGGCGGGGCCGACTATATTATACCCTGCACCACTTTGTAGATCTAAATTTTCGATACCATATCACTTCCGTCAAATGTGTTGGGGACTATATATAAAGGTTTGTCCCAAATACATACATTTAAATATCACTCGATCTGGACAGAATTTGATAGACTTTTACAAAATCTATAGACTCAAAATTTAAGTCGGCTAAAAAATATGGAAAACATTTGAATCTGAAGCAATTTTATTTAAACTTCGCAAAAGTTAATTTATGATTTATCGCTCGATACATATGTATTAGAAGTTTAGGAAAATTAGAGTCATTTTTACAACTTTTCGACTAAGCAGTGGCGATTTAACAAGGAAAATTTTGGTATTTTGACCATTTTTGTCGAAATCAGAAAAACATATATATGGGAGCTATATCTAAATCTGAACCGATTTCAATCAAATTTGGCACACATGACTATATTACTAATTGTACTCCTAGTGCAAAAATTCATCCAAATTGGGCCAAAAGTCTGGCTTCTGGGGCCATATAACTCCATATCGGGCGAAAAATATATATGGAAGCTATATCTAAATCTGAACCGATTTCAATCAAATTTAGCACACATGATTATACTACTAATTGTACTCCTTGTGCAAAATTTCAAGCTAATCGGGATAAAACTCTGGCTTCTGGGTCCATATAAGTGCATATCGGGCGAAAGATATATATGGGAGCTATATCTACATCGGAAGCGATTTTAACCAAATTTGGCACACTTGACTATACGACCAAGTGTTATGTTTGTACAAAATTTCAAGCAAATCGGTATAAAACTCTG
The DNA here is from genome assembly GCF_050003625.1 of Haematobia irritans. Taxonomy (NCBI): domain Eukaryota; kingdom Metazoa; phylum Arthropoda; class Insecta; order Diptera; family Muscidae; genus Haematobia; species Haematobia irritans. The sequence goes on from NC_134400.1 coordinate 21,347,709, forward strand.
GCTTCTGGGTCCATATTGGTGCATATCGGGCGAAAGATATATATGGGAGCTATATCTAAATCTGAACTGATTTCTTCCAAAATCAATACGGTTCTATTCTGACCCAAATTAGGAACATGTGCCAAATTTGAAGGCGATTGGACTTAAATTGCGACCTAGACTTTGATCACAAAAATGTGTTCACAGACAGATGGACGGACGGACGGATGGACAGACGGACATGGTTATATCGACTCAGGGACCCACCCTGAACATTATTACCAAAGACACTATGTGTCTATCTCGTCTCCTTCTGGGTGTTACAAACATATGCACTAACTTATAATACCCTGTTCCACAGATTGGCGCAGGGTATAAAAAGTGAACCCTCAATTCAACTCTATTGTAATTCATGGAATTATTATGTTGATCTCGACTTTAATATTTTTTGTGTACGTTAGTTAAATGAACTAATGAACTAAGAAATGTCAAAACTGTTTACAATATAAAGAAATAAAATTTGTAAATTTAACCAAAAATTGTGACCTTCTTAAGGCGCTAGACATTTTTGCAATTTTGAACTTTCTTCAAATTCGACAAATAAATTTAAACAAGTATATACGGCCGTAAGTTCCGCCAGGCCAAAGCTTATCCACCATGAATTGCGTAGAAACTTCTACTGAAGACTGTCAGTAGAAGTTTCACTTGCCGATGGCAAGGTATTTTAAAACTTCCTAAAACCGTCTTCTAAATTGCAAGGTAGCCCATACATGGTATATATTAAACTAAAAACGGCCGATTAAATACGTATATAATTAAGTTTGACAACATTTTCTACAGAAGTAAAATTTGGACAACATCTTCAATAGAATTAAAATTTTGACAACATTCTCTATAGAAATAAAACTTTGACAAAATTTTCTATAGAAATAAAATTTTGATAAAAGTTTCTATAGAAATAAAATTTTGAAAAAATAAAATGTTGACAACATTGTCTATAGCAGTAAAATTTGGATAAAATTTTCTATAGAAATAAAATTTTGGCAAAATTTTCTATAGAAATAAAATTTTGACAAATTTTTTTTATAGAAATAAAATTTTGACAAAATTTCCCATAAAAATAAAATTTTGACAAAATTTTCTATAGAAATAAAATTTTGGTAGATTATTTTTGGCTCGAGTGGCAACCCTGATTATAAACCGACAACATTCTCTATAGAATTAAAATTTTGACAATATTTTCTATAGAAATAGAAATAAAATTTGACAAAATTTTCTATAGAAATAAAATTTTGACAACATTTTCTATAGAAATAAAATTTTGACAACATTGTCTATAGCAGTAAAATTTGGATAAAATTTTCTATAGAAATAAAATTTTGGCACAATTTTCTATAGAACTAAAATTTTGGCAAAATTTTCTATAGAAATAAAATTTTGACAAAATTTTCTATAGAAATAAAATTTTGACAAAATTTTCTATAGAAATAAAATTTTGACAAAATTTCCCATAAAAATAAAATTTTGACAAAATTTTCTATAGAAATAAAATTTTGGTAGATTATTTTTGGCTCGAGTGGCAACCCTGATTATAAGGCGACAACATTCTCTATAGAATTAAAAATTTTGCCAATATTTTCTATAGAAATAGAAATAAAATTTGACAAAATTTTCTATAGAAATAAAATTTTGACAAAATTTTCCATAAAAATAAAATTTTGATAAAATTTTCCATAAAGATAAAATTTTGACAAAATTTTCTATAAAAACAAAATGTTGGTAGATTTTTTTGGCTCGAGTGGCAACCATGAATATGAACCGATATGGACCAATTTTTGAGTGATTGGGGATCGGCTATATATATAACTATAGACCGATATGGACCAATTTTGGCATGTATATTAGCGGCCTTATACTAAAACAACGTTTCAAATTTCAACCGGATCGGATGAATTTTGCTCCTCCAAGAGGTTCCGGAGATCAAATCTGGGGAATGGTTTATATGGGGGCTATATATAATTATGGACCGATATGGACCAATTCTTGCGTGTTTGTTAGAGACCACATTCTAACACCATGTTCCAAATTTCAACCGGATCCGATGAATTTTGCTCGTCCAAGAGGCTCCGGAGGACAAATCTGGACCGATAGGGACCAATTTTTGCATGGTCATTAGAGAGCATATACTAACACCATGTACCAAATTTCAGCCGGATCGGATGAAATTTGGTTCTCTTAGAGGCTCCGCAAGCCAAATCGGGGGATCGGTTTATATGGGGGCTATATGTAATTATGGACCGATATGGACCAATTTTTGCATGGCTGTTAGAGACCATATTCTAACATTATGTACCAAATTTCAGCCGGATCGGATGAAATTTCCTTGTCTTACAGGCTCCGTAAGCCAAATCTGGGGATCGGTTTATATGGGGGCTATATATAATTATGGACCGATATGAACCAATTTTTGCATGGTTATTAGATACCATATAGTAACACCATGTACCAAAAGGTTAATGTGGCAGCCCGATGAAGTTTCAGACTCACTTATACTATTCACTCCATTGTGATAACCGGATGAGTTTTGCTCCTCCAAGAGGCTCCGCAAGCAAAATCTGAGCGTCGGTTTATATGGAGGCTATACGTAAAAGTGGTCCGATACGACCCATTTGCAATACCATCCTACCTACGTCAATAACAAGTACTTCAAGTCGATAGCTTGTTTCGTTCGGAAGTTAGAGTGTTTTCAACAGACGGACGGACATGCTTAGATCGACTCAGAATTTTACCACGACCCAGAATATATATACTTTATGGGGTCTTAGAACAATATTGCGATGTGTTATAAACGGAATGACAAACTTAATAAACCCCCATCCTATGGTGGAGGGTATAAAAATTTGGAGAGAATCGTTAAATAGTTTGTCACAATTTCGGCTGTAAATGCTCTCAATGAGAATTTCTTTTAAAATTTTGTACCTGAGGAAAGTATATTCTTCTTTGGGTGCGTTATTTCAATAGACGGATGGACTAACTAAATCTACTCAGAATTTCTCCACAAAGAAGATTTATTGGGTCTGAGGCCAATATTTTTATGTATTATACACGGAATGACTATGATTAAGGGTATAAAATGGAATTATAAAATAAATTGAAATAAAATGCGTATTTATATTTTGCATTGCCAAACATTTTTAATAGTTGATATGTAGTTCAAGCTCAACCCAATAGTCAGAAGAAAAAGTATGTTATCTGAATGTGTAGACTTTGAATTTCTCATAGGAACCTTGATTGGGTTCTGCTTAAAACTAAGCCTACAGAAACACTTTGGCGATAACGAAACAAACAAACCAACGATTTGGTGACATTTCTATTGCAAAGCCAGAATATTGTATTCATTGTATATGTGGAAAATAAAGTTATCACATTGTAAAAACGGAAATGAATAATCTTAAATATTTTGCAAAATTATTTACTCTACATACCGGTTGTCAAATGCTAAAAATAAAAATTATAGAATTAGACAAAATATGAGGCAATAAATGTAAGAGCGCTTTATCAAATTTTAAAACGATGATCACGCTAAACTAAAAATTACACACATCCTAAATTGACCCTTTAAATTTCTTCAAATATATTTAAAATTAAATTATTTTTGATTTTTGTTCTACCCAAAATTTGTAGTTGGTACAATGTTTGTAAAAAACGGAGCATCGCTTGTTTGCACAACCAAAATTGGTTTTTTATACCCTCCACCATAGGATGGGGGGTATATTAACTTTGTCATTCCGTTTGGGAAGCAAATTTCATCCGATCCGGCTGAAATTTGGTACATGGTGTTAGTATATGACAAGCACACATACAAAGGTATGTGAACAGAGGCACTCCCCAAGGAGGAGTTCTATCACCTCTTATTTGGAATGTTGCTATAAATAACCTTCTGGTTACCCTAGAAAAAGAAAGGATAAAAGTGGTGGCATACGCAGATGATGTGGCAGTCAGGGGAAAATTCCCATCCACAATCAGAGATATTATTCAGAGGGCCCTCCGGATGACTGAGAAATGGGCGAAAGATAATGGTCTTGGGGTAAATCCTGCAAAGACAGAACTAGTCATGTCCTGCAAAGATCACAAAACTCCCACGGTTAGACCCATTTCCTTGGGGGGTATTGAAATTCCCTTTAGTGAGTGTGCAAAATACCTTGGCGTTATTTTGGACAGGAAGCTGAACTTTAAACTTAATATTGAAGAAAGGGCGAGGAAAGCAAAAGTAGCTTTGTGCTCGTGCAAAAAGGCAATAGGAAACAAGTAAGGAAAGTCTAAAGTCGGGCGGGACCGACTATATTATACCCTGCACCACTTTGTAGATCTAAATTTTCGATACCATATCACATCCGTCAAATGTGTTGGGGGCTATATATAAAGGTTTGTCCCAAATACATACATTTAAATATCACTCGATCTGGACAGAATTTGATAGACTTCTACAAAATCCATAGACTCAAAATTTAAGTTGGCTAATGCACTAGGGTGGAACACAATGTTAGTAAAAAATAAATTTGGGAAACATTTAAATCTGAAGCAATGTTAAGGAAACTTCGCAAAGGTTTATTTATGATTTATCGATCGATATATATGTATTAGAAATTTAGGAAAATTAGAGTCATTTTTACAACTTTTCGACTAAGCAGTGGCGATTTTACAAGGAAAATGTGGGTATTTTGACCATTTTTGTCGAAATCAGAAAAACATATAAATGGGAACTATATCTAAATCTGAACCGATTTCAATCACACTTAGCACACATGACTATATTACTAATTGTAATCTTAGTGCAAAATTTCAACCAAATTGGGCCAAAACTCTGGCTTCTGGGGCCAAATAAGTCCATATCGGGCGAAAAATATATATGGAAGCTATATCTAAATCTGAACCGATTTCAATTTGATTTAAATTTGGCACACATGACTATACTACCAATTGTACTCCTTATGCAAAATTTCAAGCTAATCGGGATAAAACTATGGCTTCTGGGTCCATATAAGTGCATATCGGGTGAAAGATATATATGGGAGCTATATCTAAATCTGAATCGATTTCAACCAAATTTGGCACGCATAGCTACAATGCTAAATCTACTCCCTGTGCAAAATTTCAACCAAATTGGGCCAAAACTCTGGCTTTTAGGACTATATTAGTACATATTGGGCGAAAGATATATATGGGAGCTATATCTAAATCTGAACCGATTTCAATCAAATTTCGCACACTTGACTATACTACTAATTTTACTCCTAGTGCAAAATTTCAACCAAATTCGGCAAAAAATCTGGCTTCTGGGCCATATAAGTCCATATCGGGTGAAAGATATATATGGGACCTATATCTAAATCTGAACCGATTTCAATCAAATTTAGCACACTTGACCATACGACTAAGTGTTATGTTTGTACAAAACTTCAAGCAAATCGGTATAAAACTCTGGCTGCTGGGTCCATATTAGTGCATATCGGGCGAAAGCTATATATATGGAGATATATCTAAATCTGAATCGATTTCAACCAAATTTGGCATGCATAGCTACAATGCTAATTCTACTCCCTGTGCAAAATTTCAATTAAATCGTAGCAAAAAATTGGCCTCTGTGGTCATATGAGTGTAAATCGGGCGAAATCTATATATGGGAGCTATATCTAAATCTGAACCGATTTCAACCAAATTTGGCACACATAGCTACAATGCTAATTCTACTCCCTGTGCAAAATTTCATTTAAATCGGAGCAAAAAATTGGCCTCTGTGGGCAAATGAGTGTAAATCGGGCGAAAGCTATATATGGGAGCTATATCTAAATCTGAACCGATTTCAACCAAATTTGGCACACATAGCTACAATGCTAATTCTACTCCCTGTGCAAAATTTCATTTAAATCGGAGCAAAAAATTGGCCTCTGTGGGCAAATGAGTGTAAATCGGGCGAAAGCTATATATGGGAGCTATATCTAAATCTGAACCGATTTGGCTGATAGTTTGCAAGTTTTTCGAGACTCATAAAATATTCGGATGTACGGAATTTGAGGAAGATCGGTTGATATGCACGCCAATTATGACCAGATCGGTGAAAAATATATATGGCAGCTATATATAAATCTGAACCGATTTTTTCCAAAATCAATAGGGATCGTCTTTGAGCCGAAACAGGACCCTATACCAAATTTAGGGACAATCGGACTAAAACTACGAGCTGTACTTTGCACACAAAAATACACCAACAGACAGACAGACGGACAGACGGACAGACAGACAGACGGACATCGCTAAATCGACTCAGAATTTAATTCTAAGACGATCGGTATACTAAACGATGGGTCTCAGACTTTTCCTTCTTGGCGTTACATACAAATGCACAAACTTATTATACCCTGTACCACAGTAGTTGTGAAGGGTATAAAAAGTGGGGACTAAAACCAAAAATTGTGCATTGGCTATACACGGCAGTGGTTAGACCTATAATGATATATGGTGTTGTAGTCTGGTGGCCGGCACTTCACCAGCCAATAAGTTTAGACAAAGTTCAGCGTATGGCGTGTTTGTGTATCTCAGGCACATTCAGCAAGACGGGGACAAGTTCCCTTAATGTCATACTGCATCTATTGCCTTAAGACATTTTGGCCAAACAATCAGCTGCAACAACGGCTGTGCGGTTGCGCGAACTAACGCTGTGGTCGGAAAAAAGTTACGGTCACAGTTCGGTCCTCAAAATAATGCCAGATGTGCCTAAAGTAGTGGACTACACTTCGGCGAAGCCACTTTTCGACAAAAAGTTTGAGACTCTAATCCCCAACAGTGAGGCGTGGTGCACACAGACCCCGGGGAATAAAGAATATATAGATTTCTACACTGATGGCTCCAAATTGGATGGACAAGTGGGGTTCGGAGTATATTCTAATGATCTGGAACTTCGAATAGCGAAAAAATTACCTGATCACTGTAGTGCTTTTCAGGCTGAAATATTAGCAATAAGAGAAGTGGTGAATTGGCTGAGAAGTAATGTTCCAAAAAATGTGGGCATTAATATATACTAAGACAGTCAACCTGCAATAAAATCCTTGGACTCTGTATTCGTTAACTCGAAAACGGCCATAGACTGCCGAAAATCTCTCAACGAGATGGCTGAGCAGTACAATATTCACCTAATATGGGTGCCTGGAACATACCGGGGAACTGCGAAGCAGATGTGTTAGCAAGGCTAGGAACTACCTTACATATTCCAGGGGAACTAGATTTTGTTGGTATGCTCCTAGGTACCTGCAAGCTCATGCTGCGTGAGAAGGCTGTTATGATGGCAAATGTTCGATGGGAGAATTGCAAGGGTTGTAACGACACCAAGCAAATATGGCCCCATTTCAACTTAAACCGCACACTAGATATGCTAATGTTCTCGAGACGTCAGATAACACTCCTGATATCTGCTATAACAGGCCGCTGCCTTATAGGCGATTTTGCAAAAACTATTGGCGCGAAGTATAATGACTATTGTATGAGCTGTCATGATGCGGAGGAAAAAGAATCAATTAAACACCTCTTGTGTGAGTGTCCTGCATTTTGTGTAAAGCGCAAGCAACTTTTAGGAGCATATAGCTTCAGATTACTGGCGGATCTGGAAAACGTTAACTTAAGCAGTCTGCCAACAATCTGGTTGGTTCAGTGAAGAAAAATAATCGAGAAGGTTCAGCGGTTAAAACCAGAAGTGCCCATATGTAATAGGTACTTTTAGTTAATGTGGTATCACAATGGACTGAATAGTCTAAGTGAGCCTGAATCTTAATCGGGCTGCCACTTTAACCTAACCTAACCTAGTATATGGTCTCTAACAACCATGTAAAAATTGGTCCACATCGGTCCATAATTATATATAGGCCCCATATAAACCGATCCCCCGATTGCAAATGGGCCATATCGTATAGCCCCCATATAAACGGACCCCAAATTTGGCTTGCAGACCCTCTAAGGGAAGCAAATTTCATCCGATCCGGCTGAAATTTGGTACAAGGTGTTAGTATATGGTCTCTAACAACCACGCGAAAATTGGTCCATATCGGTCCATAATTACATATAGCCCCCATATAAACCGATCCCCCGATTTGGCTTGCGGAGCCTCTAAGAGGAGCAAAAGTCATCCGATCCGATTGAAATTTGGTACGCGGTGTTAGTATTTTGTCTCTAACAAGCATGCCAAAATTGGTCCACATCAGTCCATAATTATATATAGCGCCCATATAAACCGATCCCCAGATTTGGGTTCCGGAGCCTCAAAGAGAAGCAAATTTCATCCGATCCGCCTGAAATTTGGTACATGATATTGGTATATGGTCTCTAACAACCATGTAAAAATTGGTCCACATCGGTCCATAATTATATATAGCCCCCATATAAACCGATCCCCAGATTTGGCTTGCGAAGTCTCCAAGAGAAGCAAATTTCATCCAATCCGGTTGTAATTTGGAACATGGTGTTAGTATATGATCTTTAACAAGCGTGCCAGAATTGGTCCATATCGGTCCATAATTATATAATAATGCCAGATGTGCCTAACGTAGTGGACTACACTTTGGCGAAGCCACTTTTCGACAAAAAGTTTGAGACTCTAATCCCCAGCAGTGAGGCGTGGTGCACACGGACCCCGGGGAATAAAAGATATATAGATTTCTACACTGATGGCTCCAAATTGGATGGCCAAGTGGGTTTCGGAGTATATTCTAAAGATCTGGAACTTCCGATCCAGCTGAAATTTGGTACAAGGTGTTAGTATATGGTCTCTAACAACCACGCGAAAATTGGTCCATATCGGTCCATAATTACATATAGCCCCCATAAAAAACCGATCCCCCGATTTGGCTTGCGGAGCCTCTTAGAGGAGCAAAAGTCATCCGATCCGATTGAAATTTGGTACGCGGTGTTAGTATTTTGTCTCTAACAAGCATGCCAAAATTGGTCCACATCGGTCCATAATTATATATAGCGCCCATATATACCGATCCCCAGATTTGGGTTCCGGAGCCTCAAAGAGAAGCAAATTTCATCCGATCCGCCTGAAATTTGGTACATGATATTGGTATATGGTCTCTAACAACCATGTAAAAATTGGTCCACATCGGTCCATAATTATATATAGCTCCCATATAAACCGATCCCCCGATTTGGCTTGCTGAGCCTCTAAGAGAAGCAAATTTCATCCGATCCGGCTGAAATTTGGTACATGGTGTTGGTATATGTTCTCTAATTACCATGCAAAAATTGGTCCATATCGGTCCATAATTACATATAGCCCCCATATAAACCGATCCCCCGATTTGGCTTGCGGAGCCTCTTAAAGGAGCAAAAGTCATCCGATCCGATTGAAATTTCGTACGTGGTGTTAGTATATTGTCTCTAACAAGCACGCCAAAATTGGTCCATATCGGTCCATAATTATATATAGCCCCAATATAAGCCGATCCCCAGATTTGAACTCCGGAGCCTCTTAGAGGAGCAAAATTCATCCGATCCGGTTGAAATTTGGTACGTGGTGTTAGTATATGGTCTCTAACAACCATGCAAGAATTGGTCCATATCGGTCCATAATTATATGTAGCCCCCATATAAATCGATCCCCAGAGTTGTCCTCCGGAGCCTCTTGGAGGAGCAAAATTCATCCGGTTGAAATTTGCAACGTGGTGTTAGTATAAGGCCGCTAATCAGACGTTATATATAGCCGATCCCCAATCACACAAAAATTGGTCCATATCGGTTCATAATCATGGTTGCCACTCGAGCCAAAAATAATCTACCAGTAGAAGTTTCTACGCAATCCATGGTGGAGGGTATATAAGCTTCGGCCTGGCCGAACTTACGGCCGTATATACTTGTTTAGTTTAATATATACTAAGTATGGACTACCTTGCAATTTAGAAGACGGTGTTAGGAAGTTTTAAGATACCTTGCCATTGGCAAGTGTTACCGCAACCCAAGTAATTCGATTGTGGATAGGTTAGGTTATGTGGCCGCCCGATGTATCAGGCTCACTTAGACTATTCAGTCCATTGTGATACCACAGTGGTGAACTTCTCTCTTATCACTGAGTGCTGCCCGATTCCATGTTAAGCTCAATGACAAGGGACCTCCTTTTTATAGCCGAGTCCGAACGGCGTTCCACATTGCAGTGAAACCACTTAGAGAAGCTTTGAAACCCTCAGAAATGTCACCAGCATTACTGAGGTGGGATAATCCACCGCTGAAAAACTTTTTGGTGTTCGGTCGTAGCAGGAATCGAACCCACGACCTTGTGTATGCAAGGCGGGCATGCTAACCATTGCACCACGGTGGCTCGATTCGATTGTGGATGACAGCCTTCAGTAGAAGTTTTTACGCAATCCATGGTGGAGGGTACATAAGCTTCGGCCTGGCCGAACTTACGGCCGTATATACTTGTTTAGTTTAATATATACTAAGTATGGACTACCTTGCAATTTAGAAGACGGTGTTAGGAAGTTTTAAGATACCTTGCCATTGGCAAGTGTTACCGCAACCCAAGTAATTCGATTGTGGATGACAGCCTTCAGTAGAAGTTTCTACGCAATCCATGGTGGAGGGTACATAAGCTTCGGCCTGGCCGAACTTACGGCCGTATATGCTTGTTGTTTTTTTTTTAATACATTAAATATTTAAACAAATTTTAATATTTTTTATTTTTTATTTTTTTAATTTTTCAGCCCTTTGGGAATTCTAGAAGAGGCTAATGATAAGGAACGGGATGAACGCGGAGTATTCGACATATTTAAAAAGGAAAAGGCACCCGCAGCGGCTCCACAACCAGTAGTTAATACGTAAGAAAATTTCTTAATTATTATTTATTGGATTTTTTAATGGAATATCTAATTTTTATTTTCTTAAAAGTGGTTATGGATTTAAAACAGCTGCTTACAGTAGTGCCAGTAGCTCTAGCAGAAGCTCCAGTAGTTCAAGTAGCACCTATGGTGGTTATGGAGGCAGTTATGCCAGCGCAAGTTATGGTCTCAATCATGGTGATGGTTACGGTGGAAACGTCAATCTTGGCCTTGGAGGTTATAATATGAACATGCGTGGAAATACCGGTTATAGTTCGGCTAATTATGGAGTCAAAACGTAAGTTGTACAGAAAACTTATACATAGAGATGTGATGCGTGAGTCCATTTGAACTTTTGTTTACATTTGAGTTAGGCAATATTGAAGAACATTTATGCTGAGGGGTATTTTTATACTAACAAAGATGATACTCTTCAGAAACCAAATCAAGCTAACGATAATAGTAACTATCACAATTCTCTTGAATAGATATAACTTTCACGATCAAATTCTCATTCACAAATGATTTTGCTCACATTTGAATATTGATGGTCATGTCGAAAATTCATTGTCTCTTTCGCTATCCTAACAAATGTCAAGTTAACATTGCCGCACACTCCAGATATGAATTCATGCTTACGATCTAAATCACCCTCACAAATAAAACTTACAACAAATATCTCTCTCATGAATGGATGCTACTCTCACAATCAAACTCCCATTTGAAAATTGATAGCCTCGTCGGACATTCATAATGGCATTCGTTGATACTTTCGCGCACAAAAGATATGTATCAAGATAATAACACATCTCACAAAAATACTTATGAAAATCCACTTTCACCATCAAATTTCCAATTTCAAATGCCGTTTGCTTAGATTTGTAAAATGTATGGATATCTCGCCGAAAATGTATACCTTAAAATGTATAATGGCTGACATGTAATGCAACAAAGTAAGCGCTATATTAATTTTTTTTTATGTTATTCCTCGAATTGGCTAACTTCGGCATAGATCGTGTCAAAGTTTGCCAAACGGCATCACAATTGCTGCCTGAGAGCCAACTTGAGATGATCCACACTTTGATATTTTTGGGTGCCATCACTAACATACTCTCTAAAATGTCCTGGACGCAAAAGTCGAACGGGTTGAGATCCCGATCCCGACGAAACTAGGAATTTCCTTTCCATTCCATTCTTTGTTAACACGTGCTGACTCCTGTTCGAATGTTCATCGTCTGCCTATACGTTTGCCTGTCCAGGCCTTCAACATTCTCTTTAGAATATTTTCCCGTTAATACTCGGTATTTATTTTGACCCTATGATCGATGAATACGGGAGGAGAGTAACCACCATCAGTCGTTAAAGCGGCCCACACCATTACCGCCATCACAGAGTTCTGGTGGCCCATCGAAGGTGTAAAGTTTAGCTGACCGATCGATTATTTTTATACCCTCCACCATAGGATGGGGGGTATATTAACATTGTCATTCCGTTTGTAACACATCGAAATATTGCTCTAAGACCCCATAAAGTATATATATTCTGGGTCGTGGTGAAATTATGAGTCGATCTGAGCATGTCCGTCCGTCCGTCCGTTTGTTCAAATCACGCTAACTTCCGACCAAAACAAGCTATCGACTTGAAACTTGGCACAAGTAGTTGTTATTAATGTAGGTCGGATGGTATTGCAAATGGGCCATATCGGTCCACTTTTACGTATAGCCCCCATATAAACGACCCCCCCCCCCCCCAGATTTGGCTTGCGGAGCCTATAAGAGTAGCATATTTTATCCGATCTGGCTGAAATTTGGTACATGGTGCAAGTATGTGGTCTCTAACAACCATGCCAAAATTGGTCCATATCGGTCCATTAATATATATAGCCCCCATATTAAGAGAGGCAAATTTCATCCGATCCGGCCGAAATTTGGTACATGGTATTAGTATATGGTCTCTAACAACCATGCAAAAATTGGTCCATATCGGTCCATAATTATGTTATATATAGCCCCCATATAAACCGATCCCCATATTTGTCCTCCGGAGCCTCTTAGAGAAGCAAAATTCATTCGATCCGGTTGAAATTTGGAACGTGGTATTAGTATATGGTCTCTAACAACCATGCAAAAATTGGTCCATATCGGTCCATAATTATATATAGCCCCCATATAAACCGATCCCCAGATTTGACCTCCGGAGCTTCTTAGAGGAGCAAAATTCATCCGATCCGGTTGAAATTTGGTACGTGGTGTTAGTATATGGTCTCTAACCACCATGCTCTCTAACACCCATGGTCCATATCGGTCTATAGTTATATATAGCCGATCCCCAATCACACAAAAATTGGTCCATATCGGTTCATAATCATGGTTGCCACTCGAGCCAAAAATAATCTACCAAAATTTTATTTCTAAAGGGTGATACGGTCATACAAATTTGGTCAATATAAACTTGACGTATTTCTTTCAATTTTGCATTTAAAAAACCTGAACACCCCTCATTTTGAAGGTGTGCGTGTGTAGAATGTTGCTCCTATTTTGATTTTGGAATTCACTCTTCAGTTGTCAAAATGCCGTCCAAGCAAGAAGAGCAGCGTATCAAAATTTTGCTCGCGCATCGCGAAAATCCGAGCTACTCGCACGCAAAGCTGGCAAAATCGCGAAAAGTTGCCAAATCAACCGTTACAAATGTAATTAAAGTGTTTGGGGAACGTTTGTCCACAGCCAGGAAGTCTGGATCGGGGGGAAATCGAAAACCGGAAGCCGCTGAGACGACAAAGAGAGTTGCCGGTAGTTTCAAGCGAAACCCTAACCTCACTCTCTCCGAGATGCCGCAAATAAGCTGGGTGTATCGTCTACAACCGTGCACGATCCCGGAGGCTGTACGCGACGATGCTGACAAAGTTTGACTGCGTGGTAATGGACGACGAAACCTACGTCAAAGCCGACTACAAGCAGCTTCCGGGACAGGAGTTTTATACGGCAAAAGGAAGGGGAAAGGTAGCAGATATTTTCAAGCACATAAAACTGTCAAAGTTCGCAAAGAAATATCTGGTTTGGCAAGCCATCTGTACCTGTGTTTCAAGCCACAGCATTTTCATAGCTTCCGGGACTGTCAACCAAGAAATTTACGTGAAAGAGTGTTTGAATAAACGTCTGCTGCCTTTCCTGAAGAAACACGGTTGTTCCGTACTGTTTTGGCCGGATTTGGCATCTTGCCATTACGGTAAAAAGGCCATGGAGTGGTACGCCGCCAACAACTTGCAGGTGGTTCCCAATGACAAGAACCCTCTCAATACGCCAGATCTCCGCCCAATTGAGAAATACTGGGCTATTGTCAAGCGGAACCTAAAGGAGACCAAAAAAACTGCTAAGGACGAGCAGCAGTTCAAGGCAAACTGGCTTTCTGCGGCGAAGAAGGTGGACAAGGTGGCTGTACAAAATCTGATGGCAGGTGTCAAGCGTGAGGCCCGGCAATTCGGATTTGGAAAAGCGAAAGCCTAACTGAATATTTTTCCTGAATTTTATACTAATTGAAGTTGAAAAAGAAATTTAATTTGATTTTTTAAACAAACGATTTCACCGATTTACACGCGTTTTCCCTTGACCAAATTTTGACCGTATCACCCTTTATCTTACAGATTTATTCCAGTAGCAATTCATTTTATTGTTTACAAGTTTATAAAAGCATGTTGATCTATTGCACTCAATAATAAAGTTATGCTATCAAGCGTGATAGCATTGCTTTATATTTGACTGGAAAACTACAAGTGGCTATCATTACAATCCACCTTAGAATTAAGTGATTGGAGCTTCGAAAAGTGCAAGATTTCACAGGGTATCTTCCACATCATTATTTAGTTCCCATTTTTACTTACACTCAAGCACACTATCGTGATTCTACAATACCATTTAGTATCATGCTCACATCTCTATATGTAATGCACTAAAAGACAGAAAAAATATTACAAATATTTGTGAAATAAAAACATCCATATACCATTAAATTTGAATTAGTAGTCATCCTGGTCATAGCGGTAGTACCATGAGCCGATATACGTACGGACATTATACCCCAGGTCACAATCACAACAATATGTACAAAGGGTAAATAGATTTTGGAATAAAGTCACAAAATATATGGAAAATATTTAACAATTCATATTTTAGAGAACAATTTTAAAATGACAAAAATTAAAAACAGTACTGGTGATAAACAGTTATTTTGAGCACAAATCGCTCACAATAAATAATACAAAAAATATGTTTTGGCTTCACTCACGAAATTAATTTATCAAATTAATTTTTAATTGAAATTATTTCAATCACGGAATTGGTAATATCAATCATCAACCTCCACAGAGAACAAAATATTAAAATTAAATTTTAAAATTAAAATTTTATTTTGAATTTTCAAAAAATATTTAAAATTTAACTAATTCGATTTTTTTTTTAATTTGAACAAGTATATACGGCCGTAAGTTCGGCCAGGCCGAAGTTTATGTACCCTCCACCATGGATTGCGTAGAAACTTCTACTGAAGACTGTCATCCATAATCGAATTACTTGGGTTGCGGTAACACTTACCGATGGCAAGGTTACTTAGAACTTCCTAACATCGTCTTCTAAATTGCAAGGTAGTCCATACGTAGTATATATTAAACTAAAAAAGGCCGATTAAATACGTATATAATTAAGATTGACAAATTTTTGTATCGAAATAAAATTTTAACAAAATTTTGTATAGAAATAAAATTTTAACAAAATTTTCTATAAAAATAAAATTTTGGCAAACATTTCTATAGAAATAAAATTTTGAGAACATTCAATATAGAATTAAAATTTTGACAACATTTTCTATAGAAATAAAATTTTGCCAAAATTTTCTATAGAAATAAAATTTTGGTAGATTATTTTTGGCTCGAGTGGCAACCATGATTATGAACCGATATGGACCAATTTTTGTGTGGTTGGGGATCGGCTGTATATAGCTATAGACCGATATGGACCAAATTTGGCATGGTTATTAGCGGTCACATACTAACACCACGTTGCAAATTTCAACCGGATCGTATGAAATTGGCTTCTCCAAGAGACTCCGGAAATCAAATCTGGAGAACGGTTTATATGGGGGCTATATATGAATATGGACCGATATGGACCAATTCGTGTCCATATCGTGTTTGTTAGAGACAACATACTAACACCACGTTCCAAATTTCAACTGGATCGGATGAAATTTGCTCCTCCAAGAGGCTTGGGAGGTCAAATCTGGGGATCGGTTTATATGGGGGCTATATATAATTATGGACCAATCTTTGCATGGTTGTTAGAGACCATATACTAACACCACGTACCAAATTTTAACCGGATCGAATGAATTTTGCTCCTCTAAGAGGCTCCGGAGGTCAAAGCTGGGGATCGGTTTATATGGGGCATATATATAATTATGGACCGATATGGACCAATTCTTGAATGGTTGTTAGAGACCATATACTAACACCCCGTACCAAATTTCAACCGGATCGGATAAATTTTGCTCCTGCAAGAGGCTCGGGAGGTCAAATCTGGGGATCGGTTTATATGGGGGCTATATATAATTATAGACCGATATGGACCAATTTTTGCATGGTTGTTAGAGACCATATACTTACACCACGTACCAAATTTTAACCGGATCGGATGAATTTTGCTCCTCTAAGAGGCTCCAGAGGTCAAATCTGGGGATCGGTTTATATGGGGGCTATATATAATTATGGACCGATATGGACCAATTTTTGCATGGTTATTGGAGACCATATACTTACACCATGTACCAAATTTTAACCGGATCGGATGAATTTTGCTCCTCTAAGAGACTCCGGAAATCAAATCTGGGGATCGGTTTATATGGGGGCTATATATAATTATGGACCAATCTTTGCATGGTTGTTAGAGACCATATACTAACACCACGTACCAAATTTTAACCGGATCGAATGAATTTTGCTCCTCTAAGAGGCTCCGGAGGTCAAATCTGGGGATCGTTTTATATGGGGCCTATATATAATTATGGACCGATATGGACCAATTCTTGAATGGTTGTTAGAGACCATATACTAACACCACGTACCAAATTTCAACCGGATCGGATAAATTTTGCTCCTGCAAGAGGCTCGGGAGGTCAAATCTGGGGATCGGTTTATATGGGGGCTATATATAATTATAGACCGATATGGACCAATTTTTGCATGGTTGTTAGAGACCATATACTTACACCACGTACCAAATTTTAACCGGATCGGATGAATTTTGCTCCTCTAAGAGGCTCCAGAGGTCAAATCTGGGGATCGGTTTATATGGGGGCTATATATAATTATGGACCGATATGGACCAATTTTTGCATGGTTATTGGAGACCATATACTTACACTATGTACCAAATTTCAACCGGATCGGATGAATTTTGCTCCTCTAAGAGGCTCCGGAGGTCAAATCTGGGGTCGGTTTATATGGGGGCTATACGTAAAAGTGGACCGATATGACCCATTTGCAATACCATCCGACCTACATCAATAAAAACTACTTGTGCCAAGTTTGAAGTCGATAGCTTGTTTCGTTCGGAAGTTAGCGTGATTTCAACAGACGGACGGACGGACATGCTTAGATCGACTCAGAACTTCACCACTACCCAGAATATATATACTTTATGGGGTCTTAGAGCAATATTTCGATGTGCTACAAACGGAATGACAAAGTTAATATACCCCCCCATCCTATGGTGGAGGGTATAACAAAAATCATTAGTATCAACTAATTTTTATACCCTCCACCATAGGATGGGGGTATATTAACTTTGTCTTTCCGTTTGTAACACATCGAAATAATGCTCTAAGACCCCATTAAGTATATATATTCTGGGTTGCGTTGAGATTCTGAGTCGATCTAAGCATGTCCGTCCGTCCGTCTGTTTGTTGAAATCACTCTAACTTCCGAACGAAACAAGCTATCGACTTGAAGCTTGGCACAAGTACTTGTTATTGATGTAGGTCGGATGGTATTGCAAATGGGCCATATCGGGCCTCTTTTACGTATAGCCCCCATATAAACCGACGCTCAGATTTGGCTTGCGGAGCATCTTGGAGGAACAAAATTCATCCGATTCGGTTGAAATTTGCTACATGGTGTTACTATATGGTCTCTAACAACCATGCCAAAATTGGTCCATATCGGTTCATAATTATATATAGCCCCCATATAAATAGACCCCCAGATTTGGCTTGCGGAGCTTATAAGAGTAGCATATTTTATCCGATCTGGCTGAAATTTGGTACATGGTGTAAGTATGTGGTCTCTAACAAACATGCAAAAATTGGTCCACATCGGTTCATAATTATATATAGCACCCATATAAACCGATTCCCAGATTTGGTGAAATTTGGTACATTGCGCTAGTATATGACCGCTAACAACCATGCCAAAATTGGTTTATATCGGTCTATAGTTATATATAGCCGATGCCCAAAAATAATCTACCAAAATTTTATTTCTATAGAAAATTTTGTCAAAATTTTATTACTATAGAAAATTTTGTCAAAATTTTATTTCTATAGAAAATTTTGTCAAAATGTTATTACTATAGAAAATTTTGTCAAAATTTTATTTCTGTAGAAAATTTTGTCAAAATGTTATTACTATAGAAAATTTTGTCAAAATTTTATTTCTATAGAAAATTTTGTCAAACTGAATTTTATACGTACTTAATCGGCCTTTTTTTGTTCAATATTTATCCCGTATAGACTAACTTACAATTGTTAAGAAGTTGTAAGATACCTTGCCATCGGCAAGTGTTACCGCGACCCAAGTAATTCCATTGTGGATGACAGTCTGTAGTAGAAGTTTCTACGCATTCCATGGTAGAGGGTACTTAAGATTCGGCCTGGCCGAACTTACGGCCGTGTATCTTTGTTTTTATTGAATCAATTAACGTTTGAATTGACTATGATGATTGATACTATAAATTCTGTGATTAAAGACATTGCAATTAAAAATTAATAGGATCCATTCATTTCGTGATTGAAGCCAAACATTATTTTTTTTCTGTGCATTTAAAAATGTAATTGATCCAGTTAATTGATTCTAGTAACTTTTGTGATTGATATTGGTTTTTAATTATGAATTAATTGGGTTCCAAAAAATTAATGGAATTAGCAAAACTTTAAACATCTTTAAAAAAATTAATTGTAAAAATAATGTCAATAGTTTTCTTGTCAAATATTGGTTTATTAATTTTCAATATGGTCGAACATCAGTTTTCGATTAAACAACTTTTCCGACCCCTTTCAGAAAAACGACTTATTCCATTTTAAACTCAGACACGAGAAATTGTGAAATTGTTATTCTTTTGTGTGATACATTCGATTGACGATTAATGTGAATTGTAAAATATCTACCTATCAACATTTTAAACCCATGAAGAAATTTTCAAAATTCCAAATTTTATTAACCCCAAAAAGTGGCATTTATTGGCAACAAGAACCCATTCTCTCGGCTTACAATTTTTCCCTTTTTCAATCCAGTATACAAATTGCATAAATCCAAATCTAATTTATGTCATTATAGCCAAGGTCAAACGAATAATTTCCTTCAATATGAACGTCGCTCACAATTACCAGTTTATGGTAGATGTTTGGCCTACCTTCTACCAGCCAATGTCCTACATACATGTCGCTCGGAACAATGTGAGGTATCCTGTCCACCATTGCACACGTTCCCCAATGGAAAGACTAGTCTGAAAATGGTTTGTGTTGGAGATGCTTGGATTATACGCGATTCGGAATATGTTAGTGTACCACCATGTCAGGCCAGTTGTAATCCACCATGTCAAAATAATGGCATATGCATTGAGGCCGGTATTTGTAAATGTCCCGATAACTTCTCAGGACCTTTGTGCCAGAAAAAGAGATCCGTGTGTACAACTAAGGTACCAGTGCCCAAGAATTCCAAAGTTAGCTGTACCAATGGGTAAGTGAAGGTCATATGGCACAGATGGATTTTTTTTTGATGGAAAATTCTTTTTTTTTAATTTTCCTAGGGTTTGTAATGCTGAATGTTTCCGTGGATTCCAATTCCCAGATGGTAGTACAATAACCAATATTGAATGTCAAGATGATAAATGGATACATAAGAAGACTGGTCTTACCAAGCCTCCAGATTGTGGACGTAAGTTGGTCAGAGTAATTTAAAAATGGATTTTAAGACTTTGAAAGACTAAAATTAATTACGAAATCTATTTATGGACTTTTTCCCCACTTTTCAGCAATTTGTGATCCACCCTGTGGCAATGGAGGGCGCTGTATTTCCTTCAATGTTTGCCAATGTGCCAAAAACTATCGTGGTGATCATTGCCAACATAGCATTAGTGCCTGTAATGTTACCAAAACCAATTTCAATGGCAACTATAAATGTGCCTATGATAATGATTTGGCCAAATGTACATTCTTGTGTCCAGAGGTTCCTGGTCTAAAAGTTGAGGGAAGATTGGATATAGAGTACAAGTGTAGATATGATGAGGGCTTATTCTTCCCTTCACCATTGCCCAAGTGTATTTATCGTAAGTTATACATTGGTACAATAATCCTATTTGCTAGAGAAAATAATTCATATTTTGGTTTGGTTTATTGACAGCTCCTGGCTATACCATACGCCAGGGATCTCGAACCTCCCACTATACTGAATCTCAAGCATATACGAAAACCGGATCCAGCAATTCTTATGGCTATCAATATATGACGGAACGTGAAAAAATATTTGCTATAATTGCGAGATACAAGGAGTATGACTCAAAGAGCGTAAGTGATGAACCACCTCTGTAAAAGAAAAATGCAAAAAAAAAAATTTTTTTTAATTCTGGGCGATCAAAAAGAGGATAAAAAAATTGTAGTTCTTGCAGAACAGATTTTTCGCAGAGACGTAGGGACTCGGGAGTTGTAAATCTCTTCGAAAACCAACGTGTGCCTATAGTTGGTTGTTGATGTTACCCCACTCTCGAGGGTCGTAAATTTTTTGGTTAATAGAGAACTAGTTTCTTCGAATAGATGTAGTTAATCGTGAGTCAATGAGTTCTTCAATTTGTAGTTGATCCGCTGTTGGTTGACAGATGATTGAAAGGTGATGACAATTTCAGATTGTATGTGATTGGAAACTATTGAATTAATCGATTTGTAGTTGTTAGGGAACCGATATATTCGCAGAGATGTAGGTAGTCGGGAGTATATAAGCCTTTGCCATTCCGACGGTTTTGCTTGGCCATTGTTGAATGTTTTTATTATCTCCTATGTTGGCTCGAAGTGGAAATTATGCTTGGTATCGGCAGTTGTACGGTAGACTGTCTGGTTTCGGTAGTGGTTTCATGCTCTGTTACAGCTCGGGGTCGGTAGTTAGTTTGGATTGATTTTAATATTAATCTCGACTACTCATGTGTAGTGCTTTTCTAGCTAATTTATGAGCGAACTGTATGCACCTAGATTTTAGCGGTGCAATTGTAGATCCAAAGTAAACTGTATTTCGAAAGATCTTATTGGCGGAACTCTACTTCCGAAGAATTAAATGGTGGAACCATAGATCGGAAGAATTCTACAAAACTCAGAAAGCGAATTATCAATTCGAAATACTGAGCGGGTATACCTTACATCCGAAGACTTCAGTAGAGAACAGTAGACGCCAAGATTTCTGTAATAGAATTGTAGATACGAAGATCTCATGTAAATCTGATGACTCCGTGAGGATCTGTAGATTTGAAGAACTCCACACAACTCAGTGGACAAATTGTTGATCCGAAGTACTTACGGAAGGAGCTGTAGATGCGAAAAACTCAGTGAAGAACTGTAGACTCCAAGCTATCAGTAGTGGTATTAAAGATCCGAAGACCTTATCGGATTAAATTTAGATCAGATGAGCTCAGTGAGTGAACTTTAGATTCAACAAGTCTATACGGCCGTATGTTCGGCCAGGCCGAATATTAAGTACCCTTCACCATGGATTGCGTAGAAACTTCTACTACAGCCTGTCATCCACAATCGAATTACTTGGGTCGCGGTAACACTTGCCGATGGGAAGGTATCTTAAAACTTCTTAACACCGTCTTCTCATTGTAAGTTAGTCTATACGGGATATATATTGAACAAAAAAAAAGGCTGATTAAGTACGTATATAATTCAGTTTGACAAAATTTTCTATAGAAATAAAATTTTGACAAAATCTTCTATAGAAATAAAATTTTGACAAAATTTTCTATAGAAATAACATTTTGACAAAATTTTATATAGAAATAACATTTTGACAACATTTTCTATAGAAATAAAATTTTGGTAGATTATTTTTGGGGATCGGCTATATATAACTATAGACCGATATGGACCAATTTTGGCATGGTTGTTAGCGGTTATATACTAGCGCAATGTACCAAATTTCATCAAATCGGTTTACATGGGAGCTATATATAATTATGGACCAATGTGGACGGTTGTTAGAGACCATATACTAACACCATGTACTAAATTTCAGACAGATCGGATGAAATATGCTACTCTTATAAGCTCCGCAAGCCAAATCTGGGGATCGGTTTATATGGGGACTATATATAACTATGGACCGATGTGTACCAATTTTTGCATGGTTGTTAGAGACCATATAGTAACACCATGTACCAAATTTTAGGCGGATCGGATGAAATTAGCTTCTCTTAGAGGCTTCGCAAGCCAAATCTGGGGATCGGTTTATATGGGGGCTATATATAATTATGGACCTATGTGGACCAATTTTTGCATGGTTGTTAGAGACCATATACTAACACCATGTACCAAATTTCAGCCGGATTGTATGAAATTTGCTTCTCTTAGAGGTCTCGCAAGCCAAATCGGGGGATCGGTTTATATGGGGGCTATATATAATTATGGACCGATGTGGACCAATTTTGGCATGGTTGTTAGAGACCATATACTAACACCATGTACCAAATTTCAGCCGGATGGTATGAAATTTGCTTCTCTTAGAGGTCTCGCAAGCCAAATCGGGGGATCGGTTTATATGGGGGCTATAGATAATTATGGACCGATGTGGACCAATTTTTGCATGGTTGTTAGAGACCATATACTAACACCATGTACCAAATTTCAGCCAGATCGGATGAAATATGCTACTCTTATAAGCTCCGCAAGCCAAATCTGGGGATCGGTTTATATGGGGGCTATATATAATAATGGACCGATGTGAACCAATTTTTGCATGGTTGTTAGAGGCCATATACTAACACCATGTACCAAATTTCAGCCGGATCGGATGAAATTAGCATCTCTTAGAGGCTCCGCAAGCCAAATCTGGGGATCGGTTTATATGGGGGCTATATATAATTATGGACCGATGTGGACCAATTTTTGCATGGTTGTTAGAGGCCATATACTAACACCATGTACCAAATTTCAGCCGGATCGGATGAAATTTGCTTCTCTTAGAGGCCTCGCAAGCCAAATCGGGGGATCGGTTTATGTGGGGGCTATATATAATTATGGACCGATGTGAACCAATTTTTGTGCAGTTGTTAGAGACCACATACTTACACCATGTACCAAATTTCAACCAAATGGGGTGAATTGTGCTCCTCCAAGAGGCTCCGCAAGCCAAATCTGAGCGTCGGTTTATATGGGGGCTATAAGTAAAGGTGGTCCGATATGGCCCATTTGAAAATACCATCCGACCTACATCAATTACAAGTACTTGTGCCAAGTTTCAAGTCGATAACTTGTTTCGTTCGGAAGTTAGCGTGATTTCAACAGACGGACGGACGGACATGCTTAGATGGACTCAGAATTTCACCACGACCCAGAATATGGGGTCTTAGAGCAATATTTCGATGTGTTACAAGCAGAATGACAAAGTTAATATATTAAATGGTGGAACCATAGATCGGAAGAATTCTACAAAACTCAGAAAGCGAATTGTCAATCCGAAATACTGAGCGGGTATACCTTACATCCGAAGACTTCAGTAGAGAACAGTAGACGCCAAAATTTCTGTAATAGAATTGTAGATACGAAGATCTCATGTAAATCTGATGACTCCGTGAGGATCTGTAGATTTGAAGAACTCCACACAACTCAGTGGACAAATTGTTGATCCGAAGTACTAACGGAAGGAGCTGTAGATGCGAAAAACTCAGTGAAGAACTGTAGACTCCAAGCTATCAGTAGTGGTATTAAAGATCCGAAGACCTTATCGGATTAAATTTAGATCAGATGAGCTCAGTGAGTGAACTTTAGATTCAACAAGTCTATACGGCCGTATGTTCGGCCAGGCCGAATATTAAGTACCCTTCACCATGGATTGCGTAGAAACTTCTACTACAGGCTGTCATCCACAATCGAATTACTTGGTTCGCGGTAACACTTGCCGATGGGAAGGTATCTTAAAACTTCTTAACACCGTCTTCTCATTGTAAGTTAGTCTATACGGGATATATATTGAACAAAAACAAGTATATACAGCAGTAAGTTCGGCCGGGCCGAATCTTAAATACCCACCACCATGAACCAAATATTAGGGTTTCCTTTGAAATTTCAGGAGGGCTTGAGGACTTGAGGACACAACCCGAAGATAAATTTAAAGATTTCACCTATGAGGACTATATCAGATTCTGGATTTATAAGAACCATTTTTGTT
Organism: Haematobia irritans; assembly: GCF_050003625.1. NCBI lineage: Eukaryota > Metazoa > Arthropoda > Insecta > Diptera > Muscidae > Haematobia > Haematobia irritans. Next base: position 21,372,243 of record NC_134400.1, read on the forward strand.
TGAGTTTTAAAGAAATCATTAACATCTCTTGTAAGTGTGCAAGAAAATTATAAAATAACGTCTTGATTTGATATCTTAAATCTGTAGAAGTAAAATCTGGAAATTTTACATTGAGTTTCAAGCAATTTTCATGATCAGTGCGCCTTCTACACCCTCAAGAAGTGAAGTCGGTCTATATGGAGGCATTACCAAATGGACCGATAAAAACTTAATCCGATACACGTTTTTGTGATACCAGAATATTTACAATTTCAGGCAAATCAGATAAAAACTACGGTTTCTAGAAACCCAAGGAGTTAAATAGGGAGATCTTTCTTACGGGGCTATACTAAAATATGAACCGATACTCACCGTTTTCGGCACACCTCTTTGTGACCCGAAAATACCTCTAGATTTCCAATTTCAGGCAAATAGGATAAAAACTTCGGATTCTAGAAGCCCAAGAAGTAAAATTGGGGAATCGGTCTATATGGGGGCTATACCAAAATATGGATCGATACTCACCATTTTCGGCACACCTCTTTATGGTCCTAAAATACCTCTAGATTTCCAATTTCAGACAAATAGGATAAAAACTACGGTTTCTATAAGCCCAAGACCCCAAATCGGGAGATCGGTCTATATGGGGGCTATACCCTAATATGGACCGATACTCACAATTTTTGGCACACGTATTTGTGGTCCTACAATACCTCTAGATTTCCAATTTCAGGTAAATTGAATAAAAACTGCGTTTTCTATAAGCCCAAGAAGTAAAATCGGGAGATCGGTCTATATGGGGGCTATACCAAAATATGGACCGATACTCTCAATTTTTGGCACACGTATTTGTGGTCCTACAATACCTCTAGATTTCAAATTTCAGGTAAATTGAATAAAAACTGCGGTTTCTATAAGCCCAAGAAGTAAAATCGGGAGATCGGTCTATATGGGGGCTATACTAAAACGTGGACCGATACTCACCATTTTTGGCACATCTCTTTATGGTCATAAAATACCTCCAGATTTCTAATTTCAGGCAAATTGGATAAAAACTACGATTTCTATAAGCCTAAGACCCCAAATCGGGAGGTCGGTTTATATGGGGACTATATCAAAACCTGGACCGATATAGCCCATCTTCGAACTTGACCTGCCTGCAGACACAAGACGAGCTTGTGCAAAATTTCAGCACGATTGCTTCATTATTGAAGTCTGTAGCGTGATTACAACAGACAGACAGACAGACAGACAGACGGACAGACGGACATCGTTATATCGTCTTAGAATTTCTCCCTGATCAAGAATATATATACTTTATATAGTCGGAAATCGATATTTCGATGCGTTACAAACGGAATGACAAACTTATTATACCCCCATCACCATTTTATGGTGGTGGGTATAAAAAGGCCGATTAAGTACGTATATAATTCAGTTTGACAAAATTTTCTATAGAAATAAAATTTTGACAAAATTTTCGATAGAAATAACATTTTGACAAAATTTTATATAGAAATAACATTTTGACAACATTTTCTATAGAAATAAAATTTTGGTAGATTATTTTTGGGGATCGGCTATATATAACTATAGACCGATATGGACCAATTTTGGCATGGTTGTTAGCGGTTATATACTAGCGCAATGTACCAAATTTCATCAAATCGGTTTATATGGGAGCTATATATAATTATGGACCAATGTGGACCAATTTTTGCACGGTTGTTAGAGACCATATACTAACACCATGTACTAAATTTCAGCCAGATCGGATGAAATATGCTACTCTTATAAGCTCCGCAAGCCAAATCTGGGGATCGGTTTATATGGGGACTATATATAACTATGGACCGATGTGTACCAATTTTTGCATGGTTGTTAGAGACCATATAGTAACACCATGTACCAATTTTTAGGCGGATCGGATGAAATTAGCTTCTCTTAGAGGCTTCGCAAGCCAAATCTGGGGATCGGTTTATATGGGGGCTATATATAATTATGGACCTATGTGGACCAATTTTTGCATGGTTGTTAGAGACCATATACTAACACCATGTACCAAATTTCAGCCGGATCGGATGAAATTTGCTTCTCTTAGAGGCCTCGCAAGCCAAATCTGGGGATCGGTTTATAAGGGGGCTATATATAATTATGGACCGATGTGGACCAATTTTTGCATGGTTGTTAGAGGCCATATACTAACACCATGTACCAAATTTCAGCCGGATCGGATGAAATTTGCCTCTCTTAGAGGCCTCGCAAGCCAAATCGGGGGATCGGTTTATATGGGGGCTATATATAATTATGGACCGATGTGGACCAATTTGTGCATGGTTGTTAGAGACCATATACTAACACCATGTACCAAATTTCAGCCGGATCGAATGAAATTTGCTTCTCTTAGAGGTCTCGCAAGCCATATCGGGCGATCGGTTTATATGGGGGCTATATATAATTATGGACCGATGTGGACCAATTTTTGCATGGTTGTTAGAGGCCATATACTAACACCATGTACCAAATTTCAGCCGGATCGGATGAAATTTGCTTCTCTTAGGGGCCTCGCAAGCCAAATCGGGGGATCGGTTTATATGGGGGCTATATATAATTATGGACCGATGTGGACCAATTTTTGCATGGTTGTTAGAGACCATATACTAACACCATGTACCAAATTTCAGCCGGATGGTATGAAATTTGCTTCTCTTAGAGGTCTCGCAAGCCAAATCGGGGGATCGGTTTATATGGGGGCTATATATAATTATGGACCGATGTGGACCAATTTTTGCATGGTTGTTAGAGACCATATACTAACACCATGTACCAAATTTCAGCCGGATGGTATGAAATTTGCTTCTCTTAGAGGTCTCGCAAGCCAAATCGGGGGATCGGTTTATATGGGGGCTATATATAATTATGGACCGATGTGAACCAATTTTTGTGCAGTTGTTAGAGACCACATACTTACACCATGTACCAAATTTCAACCGAATGGGGTGAATTGTGCTCCTCCAAGAGGCTCCGCAAGCCAAATCTGAGCGTCGGTTTGTATGGGGGCTATAAGTAAAGGTGGTCCGATATGGCCCATTTGAAAATACCATCCGACCTACATCAATTACAAGTACTTGTGCCAAGTTTCAAGTCGATAACTTGTTTCGTTCGGAAGTTAGCGTGATTTCAACAGACGGACGGACGGACATGCTTAGATGGACTCAGAATTTCACCACGACCCAGAATATGGGGTCTTAGAGCAATATTTCGATGTGTTACAAGCAGAATGACAAAGTTAATATACCCCCCATCCTATGGTGGAGGGTATAAACAACTCGTATGAGGATTGTAAAATTATCGATTCGAAGACCTTAGTGGATGAAATGAAGATCAGATGAGCTTAGTGGGTATTAAAAATCCGAAGACCTTAGTGGATATATTGAGATCAGTGAGTGAACTTTAGATTCAAACAGCTCAGTGTAGAATTGAAGTCTCAAACTTTTCGTAGTGTAATTATGGATCCGAAGACCTTAGTGGATGAAATGACGAACGAACTCAGTAGATGAATTGTAGATCCTATGAACTCGGTGGAAGAACTCAAGATCCAAAGAACAAAGCAGGGGAACCCTATATAAGAATAGCTCTGGAGAATAGTAAATTCGAAGTACTCACAGGTGGGACTGTTGATAAGAAAAGCTCACTGGAAAGCTGTAGATTTCTGTGATGGAATGGTAGATACGATGATCTCAGTGGACAAATTGTAAATCCGACGAACTAAGTGTGCGAACTGTCGATACGATGAAGTTAGTAAACAAACTGTACATTCGATGAACTCACGGGCGGGAACTGTAGGTCATAAGAACTCAGTGAGCAAACTGTAAATCCGAAGAAATCAGAGCAGTTCCTAGACCCTAAGATATAGTTCGGTGTACTAAGTGGGGACCTATAGATCCGAAGAACTGAGATCCGAAAGCTGATTTGTGCTGAGTGGGCAAATGTTGATCCAAAATATTCACTGGGAGATGTAGATCTGAGACCTCAGAGGGCAAACTATAGATGCAAAGACCTCGGTGAGGAGACTATTGATTTGAAGAAATCAGAGAGGGAACTATAGATTTGAAGAACTCAATGACGGTTTTGTAGATCGAATCGAGGAACTCAGTAGGGGAACCATAGATCTCACGAACTCAATGGGTGGACTGCAGATCCTAAGAATTCAGTAAAGAAAGTGTGGTCCGGAGTACTAAGTGGGGGACCTATAAATAAGACAAACTGTGAACCGAGCGCTGAGTTGTGCTAAGTGGCAGAATTGTAGATCCGAAATACTCACGAGGGAGCTATAGGTCTGAAGACCGCAGTCGACAAATTTTAAATGCCAAGAACTCAGTGGGGAAACTATTGATTGGAAGAAATCAATGGGGCAACTGTAGATTCAAATAAGTTAATGGCGGTATTGTAATTGGAATCGAAGAACTTAGTAGCAGAACTACAGATATCAAAATTCGGTGGGGAAACTGTGGATACGAAGAACACAATGGGAGAATTATAGATCCCAAGAAATCAGTGATAGATAAGCAAAAATCATTGTGAAAATTGTAGATACAAATAACTCAGTTGGGTAATAGTAAGTCAGTGGGCTAACTGAAGAAGCAGGCAGGCAAAATTTTTTCTTATAATATTATAGTAATGCAATTTGGTTTTTGTATTTTTTCCTAGGAATGGTGGTCATCTGAGGAAACTTATGTTACACCCAGCAGCTATTCCCTCTATGTTAGCGAAGATGTCAATGTGGTTATTGATCGTACGCCAAAGCCAGCATTCTGTACCACTTGGGGTGGCATTAATATGAAGACCTTCGATGGTTTAGTATTCAAGTAAGTTGAGAGTGGTTATGACTAATGAAGACTTCTTATAATGAACATTAACTCTTCTTTAGGGCTCCTTTGTCTTGTTCTCATACTCTGATTACCGATAAAGTGGATTCTACTTTCGATATAACATTGAAGGGATGTCCATATGGATCTGGTTATGGATGCTCACACTCGCTCATTGTCTACTGGCAGTCGGTTATGTATACCTTCAAAAATCAAAGTACGTCGTCGATTACTTGCTTAATAGCAGAACCGTTTAGTAATTTTTGTATATCTTCTTTATAGATGGCACTGTTGTCTTGGAAACACCCACCAAGAGATTACCCATACCAGTCCAAGTTATGGGCATGAAGGTAGTACCTGTGGCCCAACACTTGGAAATTGATTTGGAATCAATTGGATTGAAACTTGATTGGGATCGTCAACAGTATGTGGGCATTCATGCCAGTGGAGCCTTATGGTCTCGCGTTGGTGGTCTATGCGGTTCCTTGGATGGCGATTACAAAAATGATCTTATGACAAAATCTGGTAAAATTGTGCAAACTGTGAAATCGTTTACAGACTCATGGCGTGTCGAAGACAACTCGGAACTTTGTGTCATGGAGAGTAGTGCTGAAGTGGAATTTGGCTCAAAGAATTGTGATCCCAATAAACGTAATAAGGCCATATCGGTTTGTGAGCGCCTACTGACCAATGAGAAATTGGGAGAGTGCATCAAGGGCTTTAATTTTGAGGCTTTAATCAAGACCTGCGTGGATGATTATTGCAATTGTGTCAATCAAGCCCATCCAGAGACCTGCAATTGTGATGCTTTGTCCATGTTGGCCAAGGAATGCTCCTTCAAAGGTATAAAACTGGAACATGGATGGAGAAATCTGGAAATTTGCCGTAAGTTTCAATTGTGTTGTGTCCCAAAATGCGTGTTCGTATCCATTTTAACATTTCTCCTCTTTGTAGCTATTAGTTGTGCCTTTGGCCGTGTCTATCTACCCTGTGGCCCTGATGTGGAACCTACCTGTGAATCATCCGTCACTCCCACTAAAGGAAAATGCAATGAAGGTTGCTTCTGTCCCGAAGGCACAGTCCAGTACAAAGATGCTTGCATAACCCCAGAGTTATGTCCTTGCACCATGCGTGATCGAGAATTCAAACCGGATACCCAAATACGGAAGCATTGTAATACCTGCACCTGCAAAAGTGGTCAATGGAAATGTACTGACAAACAATGTGGTGCACGTTGTGGGGCCATTGGTGATCCCCATTACCAGACTTTCGATGGTCGTCGTTTCGATTTCATGGGCAAGTGTTCCTATTATCTTTTGAAAACTTCCAATCTCTCAGTGGAAGCTGAAAATGTTGCCTGCTCCGGGTCCATTTCGGAGAATTTGAATTTTGCCGCTGCCGATAATCCCTCATGTACAAAATCCGTAACTGTGAAATTTGTACAGAAAAATGGTGTAGCCACTAGCATCAAACTGGACCAGGGTCTGGCGGCTCAAGTGAATGGCAAAGAGTTACTCAAATATCCCAAAATTTTGGGTGCTGGTGAGGTATTGATACGTCGGGCCAGTTCTTCATTCATTACGGTGGAATTTACCGATGGCATTCGTATTTGGTGGGATGGTGTTTCCCGTGTGTACATTGATGCTCCTCCCTCATTCCGTGATAAGACCTCTGGTCTTTGTGGCACATTCAATTCAAATACCCAAGATGATTTCCTGACACCTGAGGGCGATATAGAAACGGCCATTGAACCTTTTGCCGATAAATGGCGTACCAAGGACACCTGTGATTTCCTAACCGAAACTGGCGTTACTCCCCATCCATGTACAGCAAATCCCACGAAGCGAGCTGAGGCTGAGAAACATTGCAATTGGATTATGGATGATATATTCCAGGATTGTCATTGGTCTGTGGACACAGAGCAATATTATCAAGATTGTTTATACGATGTTTGTGCTTGCAAAGATGATCCAGCGAAATGTTTCTGCCCGATTTTATCTGCTTATGGTTCAGAGTGTATGCGTCAAGGCATCAAGACGGGATGGAGAATGGCTGTTAAGGAGTGTGGTAAGTATCCAAGTATCCTTTGCATCCCCCTTTTTATGTTACCTTTCGATTAGTCTTACTATACATTTCTTTATCTCCTATATCCTCTTTCTTGCCATTCAGCTATAAAATGCCCATTGGGTCAAATCTACGATGAATGTGGTGATAACTGTGCTTTAACCTGCGAAGATCTACCCACAAAGGATACCTGTGCCAAGGAATGCGTTGAAGGATGTCGTTGCCCCCATGGTGAATATCTCAATGAGCAAAACGAATGTGTTCCCCAGAGTAAATGTCATTGTTCATACGATGGCATGACATTTAGGCCAGGTTACAAAGAAGTACGTCCTGGTTCGAAATTCCTTGACTTGTGTACCTGTCTCAATGGCCTGTGGGAATGTGAAGAAGCCGATGTAGGCGATGACAAAAGATATCCACCCTCTTCAGAGTTGCGTGCTGAATGTGCCAGTCGCCCGTATGCCGAATTTACCAAATGTGTTGCCAAAGAGCCAAAAACTTGCAAGAATATGCACGAATATAAAGCCGATATGGATGAGTGTGTTCCTGGATGCCAATGCATGGAGGGGTATGTATACGACACTGCATTGAAAATGTGCGTTTTACCCGAAAAATGCTCATGTCATCATGGTGGCAAAAGTTATAACGATGGCGAAAAAATTAAGGAGGATTGCAATACATGGTGAGTTGGCCATTTCTTGTACGCTCTTCAAATTGGAGAAATGCAATATGAAACGTGCCTGCGTTTGCTTCCTTACTCTTTTTTCATGTGTTGGTGTTACTGTGCCCTATGTTGATGTCCTTGATGGTGGTATTGTTGTTTAGTGTGTGTCAAGCGGGTAATTGGAAATGCTCCTCAAATGGTTGTGAATCCACTTGCTCTGTGTGGGGTGATTCGCATTTCACTACTTTTGATCGTCATGACTTTGACTTCCAGGGTGCCTGCGATTATGTTCTGGCCAAAGGTGTGGCCAATAATGGTGATGGTTTCTCCATAACCATACAAAATGTATTGTGTGGCACAATGGGAGTGACTTGTTCGAAATCTGTGGAAATCTCCCTAACAGGCAGTGTTCAGGATACTTTGATATTGGCAGGAGATGCTTCATATTTGGATGATCCTAACAAATCGATAATGGCCAGTAAGTAGATATTCCACGAGAGAGAGAGAGGGAGATAGAGTGATCCTTTATGATTTGCAATTGTGTATCCTTTCAGAAATCCGTGATACCATTAACACAAAATCCCATGGAGCTTTCCATGTCTATAGGGCTGGAGTATTTATTGTTGTCGAAGTCTTACCCTTGCATTTACAAATCAAATGGGATGAAGGTACTCGCGTCTATGTCAAATTAGGCAATGAATGGAAGAACAAAGTTAGTGGCTTGTGTGGCAACTACAACGATAATGCCATGGATGATATGCAAACTCCATCACAAGCCCTAGAAACGAGTGCCTTAACTTTCGGACATTCCTGGAAGGTACAACAGTATTGTGCTATGCCCACAATACCAATTGATGCATGCAAGGAACATCCAGAACGTGAAACTTGGGCTCAATTAAAATGTGGTGTCCTCAAAGCCAGTCAATTCAAGGTAAGCTGAATCTTTTTGCCGATTTTCATCATTTTGGATACTGTGGTCAAGGGACTATAAATTTATAAAAAGTGGTAGAATATCCGATTTGTATAACCATCACCATAACTTATCGAAATATCGATTTCCCACTATACAATGCCTATATATATACTCAGGGTGAACTGCTAAGACGATCTAACGATATGTGTCTGTCTATCAACCTTCTCTAATGAGTATATTGTAAAAGGAAAAAAGTTTCTTAAAAAAGGGGTGACGAAAGGATTTTCCAGGATGTTTGACCAAAAACGATATTGTTTGCAGACACGATGCTTTTCACAAATATAACCTGCATGTCAGGGGTGCCGGCTCTTAAAACGCCAATGGAGAGGATAATTTGGTGTTGGTGGCACTACAGGAGTACCGTGCCAATTGTCCTCCTGAAATTTGACACATATATGTTCTATGTTTCCTAAACAGGCATGTTAGAGGATCGACTATTGGTTAAGGGTTTGATATAACCTCCATATACACACCCTCAAACAAATCGCTTCTGTAACATATATCCCTAACACATTTTGCTACAAGCATATATATTTTCATGATTGGTCCAAACAAATTATTGTTTGTATTGATCAAACATATTTTGTTTCACCTTGGGCATACACTGGTAGAAAAAAAAAACAAGTATATACGGCCAGGCCGAATCTTATGTACCCTCCACCTTGGATTGCGTAGAAACTTCTACGAAAGACTGTCATCCACAATCGAATTACTTGGGTTGTGGTATCTTAAAACTTCTTAACATCGTTTTCTAAATTGTGAGTTAGTCCATACGTGGTATAAATTAGACAAAAAAGTTATGTATAGGTAAGTCTACAAATAATTACGAATCGACATGGACTTTTGCACGGTACGTAGAGAGCCAGAATTGAAATATGGGGGTCGCTTATATGGGGGCTATATAGAATTATGAACTTGATATGGACCAATTTTTGTGTGATTGGGGATCGATTTATCTGAGGGCTGTATATAACTATAGACCGATATGGACCTTGTAAGACATGGCTGTTAACGGCCATATACTAGCACAATGTACCAAATTTCAACTGACTCGGATGAAATTTGTTTCTCCAAGAGGATCCAAAACCAAATGTCTGGATCGGTTTATATGGGGGCTATATATGATTATGGACTGATATGGACCACTTATGGCATGGTTGTTAAATATCATATACTACCACCACGTACGGATGAATTTTGCTTCTCCAAAAGGCATCGGAGGTCAAATCTGGGCATCGGTTTATATGGGAGCTATATATAATTATGGACTGATATGAACCAATTCCTGCATGGTTGTTGGATACCATATACTAACATCAAGTACCAAATATCAACCGAATCGGATGAATTTTGCTCTTCCAAGAGGCTCCGGAGGTCAAATCTGGTGATCGGTTTATATGGGGGCTATATATAATTATGGACCGATGTGGACCAATTTTTGCATGCTTGTTAGAGACCATATAGTAACACCATGTAACAAATTTCAACCGGATCGGATGAAATTTGCTTCTCTTAGAGTCTCCGCAAGCCAAATCGGGGGATCGGTTCATATGTGGGCTATATGTAATTATGGACCGATGTGGACCAATTTTAGCATGGTTGTTAGAGACCATATACTAACATCATATACCAAACTTCAGCCTAATCGGATGAAATTTGCTTCTCTTAGAGGCTCCGCAAGCCAAATCGGGGGATCGGTTTATATGGGGGCTATATATAATCATGGTCCGATGTGAACCAATTTTTGCATGCTTGTTAGAGACCATATAGTAACACCATGTAACAAATTTCAACCGGATCGGATGAAATTTGCTTCTCTTAGAGTCTCCGCAAGCCAAATCGGGGGATCGGTTCATATGGGGGCTATATGTAATTATGGACCGATGTGGACCAATTTTAGCATGGTTGTTAGAGACCATATACTAACACCATGTACCAACTTTCAGCCGGATCGGATGAAATTTGCTTCTCTTAGAGCAAACGCAAGCCAAATTTGGGGGTCCGTTTATATGGGGGCTATACGTAAAAGTGGACCGATGTGAACCAATTTTTGCATGCTTGTTAGAGACCATATACTAACACCATGTACCAACTTTCAGCCGGATCGGATGAAATTTGCTTCTCTTAGAGCAATCGCAAGCCAAATTTGGGGGTCCGTTTTTATGGGGGCTATACGTAAAAGTGAACCGATATGGCCCATTTGCAATACCATCCGACCTAAATCAATAACAACTACTTGTGCCAAGTTTAAAATCGATAGCTTGTTCGGATGTTAGCGTGATTTCAACAGACGGACGGACGGACATGCTCAGATCGACTCAGGATTTCACCACGACCCAAAATATATGTATACTTTATGGGGTCTTAGAGCAATATTTCGATGTGTTACAAACGGAATGACAAAGTTAATATACCCCCATCGTATGGTGGAGGGTATAAAAATTTAATGAAATTTTCCTTGTATGTATATATTTTTAAGGCGCCAATTGGTTACTTCCATTCTTTTACATGCAGCATAATCTCTAAGTCTCTCTTTCTAAACACAAATATGTTTGCATCCAATCATATTATATTTACAAACATTTTATGTCCCAAACATAATATGTTCTAACATATTAAGATATATGTTCCACAATAATAGTTTATGAACATTGTATGCTTGCATATAAAAATATTGTGTTTAAAAATTAGACTTCCCAATATATAATTTGTACAACCAAACATATGAAAAACAGTTGATCATGTTCTAAACATCCAATCGTCTTTCCGGGAGTCTATTCTAATTTGTTTGTATAAGAAGGGAGATGCAAATGTGCCTACGACAGAAGTCTCTAACTAGAATAAATAATGTATGGAAAGTTCCGCTCAATAGATTAAATGAAACGCCAAAATACGTCTTTTTCTCGATTTTACATTTGCCTTTGACATTCTATACTATAAACTTTTCTTCATCGGACTATTGTCGAAGACAAACAGGTTAAAAAATTCTAAGAATAGAATTTTGGATGGTAATCACGGTTTCCACAGTTAGTAGAATTCTGGAAAAAATGGAAGATTGTTTTTTTTAACTGTTTGGTAGATTGGTAGAATATTTGATTTTTGGTAGTTTTTGCAAAATATTCTTCTCCAACTAAGAGGTACTTACATTTTCTATTGAAATAAAATTTTCACAAAATTTTTCATAGAAATAAATATTTGACAAAATTTTCTATAAAGATACAACTTTGACAAAATTTTATATTGAAATAAAATTTTGACAACATTTTCTATAGAAATAAAATTTTTACAAAATATAGAGGTAAAATTCTCACAAATTCTTCTATAGAGATAAAATCTTGACAAAATTTTCTATAGAAATAAAATTTTGACAAAATTTTCTACGGAAATAAAATTTTGACAAAATTTTCTATAGAAATAAAATTTTGACAAAATTTTCTATAGAAATAAAATTTTGACAAAATTTTCTATAGAAATAAAATTTTGACAAAATTATCTATATCAATAAATTTCTATAAAATAAAATCTATAGAAATAAAATTTTGACAACATTTTCTATAGAAATAAAATTTTGGGAAAAATTTTCTATAGAAAGAAAATTTTGAGAAAAATTTTCTATAGAAATAAAATTCTGACAAAATTTTCTACAGAAATAAAATTTTGACAAAAATTTCTATAAAAATAAAATCTTGACAAAAATTTCTATAAAATAAAATTTTGACATAATATTCTAAAGAGATAAATGTTTGACAAAGTTTTCTACAGAGATACAATTTCGACAAAATTTTCTCTAGAGATAAAATTTTAACAAAATGTTCTCTAGAGAAAAAAATTTTGAGAAAATTTCTAAACAGATAAAATTTTGACAAAATTTTCTATAGAGATAAAATTTTGACAAAATTTTCTATAGAGATAAAATTTTGACCAAATTTTCTATAGAGATAAAATTTTGACAAAATATTTTCTAGAGATAAAATTTTGACAACATTTTTTCTAGAGATAAAATAAAGACCTCGAGCTTGACTAATCATTTCATTATATATTGATAAAAGGTCGAATAAAAAGAAAATTAATAAAGATAAAATTTTGCGAAAATTTACTATAGAGATAAAATTTTGACAAAATTTTTTAAAGAGATACAATTTTGCAAAATATTCTATAGAGATAACATTTTCACAGAATTTTCTATAGAGATAAAAATTTTACAAAAATTTCTAAATAGATAAAATTTTGACAAAATTTTCTAAACAGATAAAATTTTGACAAAATTTTCTATAGAAATAAAATTTGGCAAAATTTTCTAAAGAGATAAAATTTTGAAAAAAAAAATTCTATAGAAATGAAATTTTGACAACATTTTTATGGAAATAAAATTTTGACAAAATTTTCTATAGAAATAAAATTTTGACAAAATATTCTAGAGATAAAATTTTGACAAAATTTTCTAGAGAGATAAAATTTTGACAAAATTTTTTCTAGAGATAAAATTTTGAGAAAATTTACTATAGAGATAAAATTTTGACAAAATTTTTTAAAGAGATAAAGTTTTGCAAAATTTTCTATAGAGATAAAAATTTTACAAAAATTTCTAAACAGATAAAATTTTGACAAAATTTTCTATAGAGATAAAATTTTGACAAAATTTTCTATAGAGATAAAATTTTGACCAAATTTTCTATAGAGATAAAATTTTGACAAAATATTTTCTAGAGATAAAATTTTGACAACATTTTTTAAAGAGATACAATTTTGCAAAATATTCTATAGAGATAACATTTTCACAAAATTTTCTATAGAGATAACATTTTCACAAAATTTTCTATAGAGATAAAAATTTTACAAAAATTTCTAAACAGATAAAATTTTGACAAAATTTTCTATAGAAATAAAATTTTGACAAAATTTTCTATAGAGATAAAATTTTGACAAAAATTTCTAAACAGATAAAATTTTGACAAAATTTTTGATAGAGATAACATTTTCACAAAATTTTCTATAGAGATAAAAATTTTACAAAAATTTCTAAACAGATAAAATTTTGACAAAATTTTCTATAGAGATAAAATTTTGACAAAATTTTCTATAGATATAAAATTTTGACAAAATTTTCGATAGAGATAAAATTGTGACAAAAATTTCTGAACAGATAAAATTTTGACAAAATTTTGATAGAGATAATATTTTCACAAAATTTTCTATAGAGATAAAAATTTTACAAAAATTTCTAAACAGATAAAATTTTGACAAAATTTTCTACAGAAATAAAATTTTGACAAAATTTTCTATAGAGATAAAATTTTGACAAAATTTTTTTAAAGAGATAAAATTTTGACAAAATTTTCTACAGAAATAAAATGTTGACAAAATTTTCTATAGAGATAAAATTTTGATGAAATTTTCTATAGAGATCAAATTTTGACGAAATTTTCTATAGAGATAACATTTTGACAAAATTTTCTATTGAGATAAAATATTGGCAAAATTTTCTATAGAGAAAAAAATTTGGCAAAAATTTCTAAACAGATAAAATTTTGACAAAATTTTTGATAGAGATAACATTTTCACAAAATTTTCTATAGAGATAAAAATTTTACAAAAATTTCTAAACAGATAAAATTTTGACAAAATTTTCTAAACAGATAAAATTTTGACAAAATTTTCTATAGAGATAAAATTTTGACAAAATTTTCTATAGATATAAAATTTTGACAACATTTTCTATAAAGATAAGATTTTGACAAAATATTCTAAAGAGATAAAATTTTGACAAAATTTTCTAGAGAGATATTGACGAAATTTTTTCTAGAGATAAAATTTTGAGGAAATTTACTATAGAGATAAAATTTTGAGAAAATTTACTATAGAGATAAAATTTTGACAAAATTTTTTAAAGAGATAAAGTTTTGCAAAATTTTCTATAGAGATCACATTTTCACAAAATTTTCTATAGAGATAAAAATTTTACAAAAATTTCTAAACAGATAAAATTTTGACAAAATTTTCTATAGAGATAAAATTTTGACAAAATTTTCTATAGAGATAAAATTTTGACCAAATTTTCTATAGAGATAAAATTTTGACAAAATATTTTCTAGAGATAAAATTTTGACAACATTTTTTCTAGAGATAAAATAAAGACCTCGAGCTTGACTAATCATTTCATTATATATTGATAAAAGGTCGAATAAAAAGAAAATTAATAAAGATAAAATTTTGCGAAAATTTACTATAGAGATAAAATTTTGACAAAATTTTTTAAAGAGATACAATTTTGCAAAATATTCTATAGAGATAACATTTTCACAGAATTTTCTATAGAGATAAAAATTTTACAAAAATTTCTAAATAGATAAAATTTTGACAAAATTTTCTAAACAGATAAAATTTTGACAAAATTTTCTATAGAAATAAAATTTTGACAAAATTTTCTATAGATATAAAATTTTGACAAAATTTTCTAAACAGATAAAATTTTGACAAAATTTTTGATAGAGATAACATTTTCACAAAATTTTCTATAGAGATAAAAATTTTACAAAAATTTCTAAACAGATAAAATTTTGACAAAATTTTCTAAATAGATAAAATTTTGACAAAATTTTCTATAGAGATAAAATTTTGACAAAATTTTCTATAGATATAAAATTTTGACAAAATTTTCTATAAAGATAAAATTTTGACAAAAATTTCTAAACAGATAAAATTTTGACAAAATTTTCGATAGAGATAACATTTTCACAAAATTTTCTATAGAGATAAAAATTTTACAAAAATTTCTAAACAGATAACATTTTGACAAAATTTTCTACAGAGATAAAATTTTGACAAAATTTTCGATAGAGATAAAATTTTGACAAAATTTTCGATAGAGATAAAATTTTGACAAAATTTTCTACAGAAATAAAATTTTGACAAAATTTTCTATAGAGATAAAATTTTGACAAAATTTTTTTAAAGAGATAAAATTTTGACAAAATTTTCTACAGAAATAAAATGTTGACAAAATTTTCTATAGAGATAAAATTTTGACAAAATTTTTTTAAAGAGATAAAATTTTGCAAAATTTTCTATAGAGATAAAAATTTAACAAAATTTTCTAAAAAGATAAAATTTTGATGAAATTTTCTATAGAGATCAAATTTTGACGAAATTTTCTATTGAGATAAAATTTTGACAAAATTTTCTATTGAGATAAAATTTTGGCAAAATTTTCTATAGAGAAAAAAATTTGGCAAAATTTTTTTATAGAAATACAATCTTTTCAAAATTTTCTATAGAGATAAAATTTTGACACAATTTTCCATAGAACTAAAATAAAAAAAAAACAAGTGAGTAAAGTAAAAAGTCGGTCGGGGCCGACTTTATCATACCCTAAACCACCCCATTAAATTATAACAATATATATATATGCATGGATTTATACCTACGGAGTTAGGTTAGGTTAGGTATAGTGGCAGACCGATATATCAGGCTCATTAGACTATGCAGTCCATTGTGATACCACTATGGTGAACTTCTCTCTTATCACTGAGTGTTTAGCTAATCATTGCACCAATGTGGCTCCCATCTACAGAGTTAGTGGACCACTAATATTGAGTTCATTATTAAACAAGTGAGTAAAGTAGAAAGTCGGGCGGGGCCGACTATATCATACCCTAAACCATCCCTACTAAATTCATAGACTTGTTTGTGGGGTATCAATGGTGTAGGTTTGGGTGATAAACCCCATTTTCACATTTAAGAACATAAACGTGTACATGTTTATGGGAGTCCTACCTGAGCAGAAATGTCCGATATTCGGAGCTATAGTTGATTTTGCACCTACTGAGTATGCTACTAATATAGAGCCCATTATTAAAAAAAGAGGAAATCACTTAATTAGTTGTGTGTAATAATTTCGAATTGGTAAAAATCGGTCAATATTATTTTGTAAGAGGTAAGTCCAAATACGATCAGCTAGTACATCAAATTTTGAAATTTGAGTAACATTGGTTAATAAATCAGAGTATTTTGGGCCAAATTTGGGAAAATCGAGCGATTCATATATACGGGAGCTATATCTAAATCTGAACAACTTTGCATAATATTCTGCAGGTATGATTGATACCACAGAAAAAAAATTTTGAGTACGATCAGTTAATAAATGAGACCTCTATAGTAAAAAACAAGTAAGGAAAGTCTAAAGTAGGGCGGGGCCGACTATATTATACCCTGCACCACTTTGTAGATCTAAATTTTCGATACAATATCACATCCGTCAAATTTGTTGGCGTCTATATATAAAGGTTTGTCCCAAATACATACATTTAAATATCACTCGATTTGGAGAGGATTTGATAGACTTTTACAAAATCTATAGACTCAAAATTTAAGTTGGGTAATGCACTAGGGTGGAACACAATTTTAGTAAAAACAAGTAAGGAAAGTCTAAAGTCGGGCGGGGCCGACTATATTATACCCTGCACCACTTTGTAGATCTACATTTGCGATACCATATCACATTCGTCAAATGTGTTGGACACAATTTGATAAACTTCTACAAAATCTATAGACTCAAAATTAAAGTCGGCTAATGCACTAGGGTGGAACACAATGTTAGTACAAAATATGGGAACCATTTAAATCTGAAGCAATTTTAAGAAATCTTCGCAAAAGTTTATTTATGATTTATCGCTCGATATATATGTATTAGAAGTTTAGGAAAATTAGAGTCATTTTTACAACTTTTCGACTCAGCAGTTGCGTTTTTACAAGGAAAATGTTAGTATTTTGACCATTTTTGTCGAAATTGGAAAAACATATATATGGGAGTTCCTATGCAAAATTTCAACTAAATCGGAGTTAAAAATTGGCCTCTGTGGTCATATGAGTGTAAATCGGGCGAAAGCTATATATGGGAGATATATCTAAATCTGAACAGATTTCAACCAAATTTGGTACGCATAGCTACAATGCTAATTCTACTCCCTGTGCAAAAATTCAACAAGAACGGAGCACAAAATTGGCCTCTGTGGTCATATGAGTGTAAATCGGCTGAAAGCTATATATGGGAGCTATATCTAAATCAGAAGCGATTTCAACCAAATTTGGCACGCATAGCTACATTGCTAATTCTACTCCCTACGCAAAATTTCAACTAAATCGGAGTTAAAAATTGGGCTCTGTGGTCATATGAGTGTAAATCGGGCGAAAGCTATATATGGGAGCTATATCTAAATGTGAACCGATTTCAACCAAATTTGACAAGCATAGCTATAATGCTAATTCTACTCCCTGTGCAAAATTTCAACTAAATCGGAGCAAAAAATTGGCCTCTGTGGGCAAATGAGTGTAAATCGGGCGAAAGCTATATATGGGAGCTATATCTAAATCTGAACCGATTTGGCTGATATTTTGCAAGTTTTTCGAGACTGTTAAAATATTCGAATGTACGGAATTTGTGGAGGATCGGTTGATATGCACGCCAATTATGACCAGATCGGTGAAAAATATATATGGCAGCTATATCTAAATCTGAACCGATTTTTTCCAAAATCAATAGGGATCGTCTTTGAGCCGAAACAGGACCCTATACCAAATTTTAGGACAATCGGACTAAAACTGCGAGCTGTACTTTGCACACAAAAATACATCAACAGACAGACAGACGGACAGACAGACAGACAGACGGACATCGCTAAATCGACTCAGAATTTAATTCTAAGCCGATCCGTATACTAAAAGGTTGGTCTATGATTACTCCTTCTTGGAGTTACATACAAATGCACAATCTTATTATACCCTGTACCACAGTAGTGGTGAAGGGTATAAAAAGGGGCAATTTTTTCAAAATCGGGCAATACATATATGGGAGCTATATTTAAATCTGAACCGATTTCGATGAAATTTTACACATCCAGTTAGGGCTATTGGATTTAGCCGACGTTGAGTAAGATCGGTTAATAAATAAGGGTTTTATGGCCAAATTTGGCAAAATCGGACGATTTCAATAAAATTTTGCAGACTTGAAGGGTGACGAAAGAGATTACTTTGACAATCGGTTCTTAAAAAAGTGCAATGCGACCCAATATGTCGAAATCTGGTGATACATATATATGGCAGCTATATCCAAATTTGATCCGATTTCTTGCAAAATCAATAGCGTTCGTCCTTGTGCCCAAAAAAAACATCCTGTACAAAATTTCGTCAAAATCGGTTAATAATTGCGACCGGACAAATTAGGTTTCTTAGCAGGGAAGTCAAGTTCGTAGATGGGCTTGTTGGGGGTCTGCCGAAAATGGGATTTGAACACAAAACCCCTTATATGCAAGACAAGGATGCTAGTCATTGCACCACGGTTACTCGCTTTTGTCCTCATTTGTTTTAAATTAATTGCAAATTTAAAGCCACATCTCATTTGCCTTCTATATCTCTCGAATACCTGAATGTTTTCTCACATTCAACAATTGTCTGTAGACCACATCTTCCTTTAGCATGAATTTTTATTATTCCGGTCTATGGAATTCATTGTTTTATTGAAATGTAGTACTTAGGTCTCATTTAGTATCTTTAGAAGGACTGCTGGGTGGTATTATTGCTCATTGTTATATGCCATTTGATTGTAATGTAATTAAAATTCTTTGTACTTTTTCAAATTTCTTTCCATGTCCTCCGCGTACGCTGTAACACCACGCCCACAAACTGATTGCTGAATTCCTGCTGTTATCGCTTTATTTATGGATGGATGTATGGGTGTGCGGGTGTATATGTGACCATTGGAACACCCTGAATATCGCCAACAATTGAATGTTCTCGAGTGTAGGATTGTCATTCTGAAGTGCCAGTGGAAAAATACTTGAAACGTTGCATATTCGATACCTGTGCCTGTGATCAAGGTGGCGATTGTGAATGTCTTTGTACTGCTGTGGCAGCCTATGCCCATGCCTGTGCACAAAAGGGCATACAAATTAGATGGCGAACACCGCATTTCTGTCGTAAGTACAATAACAAACTAACCGAAAGGATTTATATATTGGGTAGTCGAAAAAGTCTATTTCCAATTAAAGTTTAACTTATTTTTATACACATCACCATAGAATGGGGGTATACTAAATGTGTCATTTCGCCTGCAACACATCGAAACATGATTCTGAGACTCCATTAGGTATATGTTCTGGGTCGTGGTGGAGTCGATCTAGCGATTTTCGTGCGTCCGCCCGTCTGTTGAATTAATCTAACTTCCGTACGAAACAGGTTATCGACTTGAAACTCGGCATAAGTCGTTGTTACTGATGTAGGTCGGACGGTATAGCAAATGGGCCATATAGGACCACTGTTCGGTATAGCCCCGTATAAAGCGACCCATAATTTGGCTTCCCGAGCCACTTAGAAGAGCAAATTTCATCCGATCCGGTTAAATATATAAATGCCTTCTATGGGAAATTTTGCGAAAATTTTATATTTATAGAAAATTTTACAAAAAATTTAATTTCAATGGGAAAATTTGCCAAAATTTAAATTCTATAGAAAATTTTGCCAAAATTTTATTATACCCTGCGCCACACTCTGAAACAGGGTATTATATGTTAGTGCATATGTTTGCAACACCCAGAAGGAGACGAAATAGACACATGGTGTCTTTGGCAAAAATGCTCAGGGTGGGCTCTTGAGTCGATATAGCCATGTCCGTCTGTCCGTGAACACATTTTTGTAATCAAAGTCTAGGTCGCAGTTTTAGTCCAATCGACCTCAAATTTGGCACAAGTATGTGTTTTGGCTCAGAATAGATCCCCTCTTACAACTGGAGCATTTTGGAAGAAATCGGTTCAGATTTAGATATTGCTTCCATATATACATATATATATATATATATATATATATATATATATTATATATATATATATATATATATATATATATATATATATATATATATATATATATATATATATATATATATATATATATATATATATATATATATATATATATATATATATATATATATATATATATATATATATACATATATATATATATATACATATATATATATATATATATATATATATATATATATATATATATATATATATATATATATATATATATATATATATATATATATATATATATATATATATATATATATATATATATATATATATATATATATCTTTCGCCCGATATGGACTAATACGGTCCATATCGGACGGTGGTTGAAAGTTTGCACTAGGAGTAAAATTAGTAGTGTAGTCATGTGTGCCAAATTTTATTGAAATCGGTTCAGATTTAGATATAGCTCCCATATATATCGTTCGCCCGATTCACACTCATATGACCACAGTGGCCAATCTTTTACTCCGATTTAATTGAAATTTTGCACAGGGAGTAGAATTGGCATTGTAGCGTTGTGTGCCAAATTTGGTTGAAATCGGTTGAGATTAAGATATAGCTCCCATTTATAGCTTTTGCCCGATATACACTCATATGATCACAGAGGCCAATTTTTTGCTCCGATTTAGTTGAAACTTTGCACAGTGAGTAGAATTAGCATTGTAGCTATGTGTGCCAAATTTGGTTGAAATCGGTTCAGATTTAGATATAGCTCCCATATATATCGTTCGCCCGATTTACACTCATATGACCACAGAGGTCAATTTTTAACTCCGATTTAGTTGAAATTTTGCACAGGGAGTAGAATTAGCATTGTAGTTAGGCATGCCAAATTTGGTTGAAATCGGTTCAGAGTTAGATATAGCTCCCATATATATGTTTTTCTGATTTCGACAAAAATGGTCAAAATACCAACATTTTCCTTGTAAAATCGCCACTGCTTAGTCGAAAAGTTGTAAAAATGACTCTAATTTTCCTAAACTTCTAATACATATAAAGGGTGATTCTTTTGAGGTTAGGATTTTCATGCATTAGTATTTGACAGATCACGTGGGATTTCAGACATGGTGTCAAAGAGAAAGATGCTCAGTATGCTTTGACATTTCATCATGAATAGACTTACGATCTGCCACAACGTCGAATTTTCAGTGAATGGGCCCTAGAAAAGTTGGCAGAAAATCCGCTTTTTTATCGACAAATTTTGTTCAGCGATGAGGCTCATTTCTGGTTGAATGGCTACGTAAATAAGCAAAATTGCCGCATTTGGAGTGAAGAGCAACCAGAAGCCGTTCAAGAACTGCCCATGCATCCCGAAAAATGCACTGTTTGGTGTGGTTTGTACGCTGGTGGAATCATTGGACCGTATTTTTTCAAAGATGCTGTTGGACGCAACGTTACGGTGAATGGCGATCGCTATCTTTCGATGCTAACAAACTTTTTGTTGCCAAAAATGGAAGAACTGAACTTGGTTGACATGTGGTTTCAACAAGATGGCGCTACATGCCACACAGCTCGCGATTCTATGGCCATTTTGAGGGAAAACTTCGGAGAACAATTCATCTCAAGAAATGGACCGGTAAGTTGGCCACCAAGATCATGCGATTTGACGCCTTTAGACTATTTTTTGTGGGGCTACGTCAAGTCTAAAGTCTACAGAAATAAGCCAGCAACTATTCCAGCTTTGGAAGACAACATTTCCGAAGAAATTCGGGCTCTTCCGGCCGAAATGCTCGAAAAAGTTGCCCAAAATTGGACTTTCCGAATGGACCACCTAAGACGCAGCCGCGGTCAACATTTAAATGAAATTATCTTCAAAAAGTAAATGTCATGGACCAATCTAACGTTTCAAATAAAGAACCGATGAGATTTTGCAAATTTTATGCGTTTTTTTTAAAAAAAAGTTATCAAGCTCTTAACAAATCACCCTTTATATCGAGCGATAAATCATAAATAAACTTTTGTGAAGTTTCCTTAAAATTGCTTCAGATTTAAATGTTTCCCATATTTATACCCTGCGCCACACTTTGGAACAGGGTATTATAAGTTAGTACATATGTTTGTAACACCCAAAAGGAGACGAGATAGACACATGGTGTCTTTGGCAATAATGCTCAGGGTGGGTCCCTGAGTCGATATAACCATGTCCGTCTGTCCGTCCGTCCGTCTGTCTGTGAACACATTTTTGTGATCAAAGTCTAGGTCGCAATTTAAGTCCAATCGCCTTCAAATTTGGCACATGTTTCTAATTTGGGTCAGAATAGAACCCTATTGATTTTGGAAGAAATCGGTTCAGATTTAGATATAGCTCCCTTATATATTTTTCGCTCGATATGGACTTATATGGCCCCAGCAGCCAGAGTTTTATACCGATTTGCTTGAAATTTTGCACAGGGAGTAGATTTAGCATTGTAGCTATTCGTGCCAAATTTGGTTGAAATCGGTTCAGATTTAGATATAGCTCCCATATATGTGTTTATCTGATTTCGACAAGAATGGTCAAAATGCCAACATTTTCCTTGTAAAATCGCCACTGCTTAGTCGAAAAGTTGTAAAAATGACTCTAATTTTCCTAAACTTCTAATACATATATATTGGGCGATAAATCATAAATAAACTTTTGCGAAGTTTCCTTAAAATTGCTTAAGATTTAAATTTTTCCATATGTATACCCTTCACCACTATTGTGGTACAGGGTATAATAGGTTTGTGCATTTGTATGTAACGCCAAGAAATAGTGGTCATAGACCTATCTTTTAGTATACCGATCGGCTTAGAATTAAATTCTGAGTCGATTTAGCGATGTCCGTCTGTCTGTCTGTCTGTCAGTCTGTCTGTCCGTCTGTCTGTATATGTAATTTTGTGCACAAAGTACAGCTCGCAATTTAAGTCCGATCGTCCTCAAATTTGGCATAGGGCCGTTTCTTCGGACAAAGACAATCGCTATTGGTTTTGGAAAAAATCGGTTCAGATTTAGATATAGCTGCCATATATATTTATCCCCGATTTGGTCATAGTTAGCGTGTTTATCAACCGATTTTCTTGAAATACCGTTCATCCAAATATTTTATGAATCTCGAAAATCTTGCAAACTATCAGCCAAATCTGTTCAGATTTAGATATAGCTCCCATATATATCTTTTGTCCGATTTAGACTCATATGGCCACAGAAGCCAAAGTTTACTACCGATCTTCGTGAAATTTTGCACAGAGGGTAGAATTGACATTCTACCAATGCTTGGTAAATATGATTGAAATCGGTTCAAATTTAGATATAGCTCCCATATATATCTTTCGTCCGATTTGAACTTATATGGCCTCAAAATCCAGGGTTTTGCCGTGATTAGCTTAAAATTTCGCACAAGGAGTACGTTTAGTAGTATCGTTGATTGTGCCAAATTTGGTTGAAATCGGTTTAGATTTAGATATGGCTCCCATATATATCTTCCGTCCGATTTGCACTCATATGACCAGGGTGGCCAAAGTTATACTCCCATTTACGTGAAATTTCGCATAGATAGCAGAATTATTATTCTAACTATACATGTCAAATTTAGTCAAAATCGGTTCAGATTATATATAGCTCCCATATATACGTGCAGCAGAGTTGGGGAAATATGGTAGACTGTTACACATTTTAGACCCATTTTCAATGGAAGTTTTCTCCAATTAACTGGGTAGCGTTAGCCGATTTAAATTTTAATTCTAGAGATTTTGTAGAAGTAAAAAAATTGTCTCCTTTATATAGCTTCCAGCAAATGTGAAGTAGTTGAGATGGTAACACAAATTTTGGCCTACATAGGGGTGAAGGGTATAATATAGTCGGCCCCGCCCGACTTTAGACTTTACTTACTTGTTTTTTACTAACATTGTGTTCCACCCTAGTGCATTAGCCGACTTAAATTTTGAGTCTATAGATTTTGTAGAAGTCTATCAAATTCTGTCCAGATCGATTGATATTTAAATGTATGTATTTGGGACAAACCTTTATATATAGCCCCCAACACATTTGACGGATGTGATATGGTAGCGAAAATTTAGATCTACAAAATGGTGCAGGGTATAATTAAGTCGGCCCCGCCCGACTTTAGATGTTCCTTACTTGTTTTTATATAAGATTTTGCTAAAATTTTATTTCTATAGAAGATTTTGCCAACATTTTATTTATATAGAAAATTTTGTCAAAATTGGTTTTCTATAGAAAATTTGGTCATTATTTTATTTCTGTAGAAAATTTGGTCAAAATTTAATTTCTATAAGAAATGTAAGTACCTCCTTATTGAAGCGCAATATTTTTCAAAATACCAAAACCTCATGAATTCTACCAACCTACCAAACAGTAAAAAATCTACCATTTTTGGGAGAAATCGACCAACTGTGACAACCGCGCTAAAGGAGCCTCTTGAAAGGTCCAATTTCATCCCATCCGTTTGAAATTCGGTAAGTGATGTATATAAATTCCCTCTACCATCCGTGCAAAAGTTTTGTCCACATCGGTCCAACTCCCATATAAAGCGATATACAGAGTTGGATTCTGAAACCTTAAGGGGGAACAAATTTTACATCTTACATCTGTATCCTGCACACTGTAATAATAGACTTTCCACAGAATCCGTTCGGAATCTACTATAAAAATGAGGTCCCTTGTCATTGAGCTAAACATAGAATCGAGTATCACTCAATGATAAGAGAGAAGTCCACCACTGTGTTATAATATAACGTAAACTGATATCACGTTCCAAATTTCAAAGAGTTGGCTTCAAGAGTTCGTATCTGAAACCTTAAGGGGGAACAAATTTCGTCCAATTCAGTTGAAATTTGGTATGCGGAGTTAGTACTCGTATATCCCCTCTTACAACTGGAACATTTTGGAGAAGTAAATTTCATCCTATCTGGTTTAAATTTGGTATGTGAGATCAACCATACAAGAATTCTTCCATTGTGGTTTATAATTATACATAGCCTCCATATAAACCGATCCCTAGATTTTACATCTGTATCCTGGACACTGTAATGATAGACTTTCCACAGAATCCGTTCGGAATCGACTATAAAAATGAGGTCCCTTGTCATTGAGCCAAACATAGAATCGAGCATCACTCAATGATAAGAGAGAAGTCCACCACTGTGTTATATAACGTAAACTGATATCACGTTCCAAATTTCAAAATTCCACCCGATCGGGTATTGTGGCAACCCTTTATTTCAGACTCACTTATACTGTTTAGTCCATTGTGATAACACAGTGGTCGAATTCTCTCTTATCACTGAGTGATGCTCGATTCCATGTTTAGCTCAATGACAAGGGACCCCATTTTTATAGACGAGTCCGAACGGATTCGGTGGAAAATCTATCATTACAGTGTGCAGGATACAACTACATGGATGGTTTGGTTAAAGCTTAAAACATTAGCTTTCCAACACCATAATATGATTGGTATCATTGGAGATAGACGACTCCAGCGATATCTGTTGACAAAATATGAAAAACCTTTTTCGACTACCCAATATATAGACATCCAAATATACAAACTCACACACATACATTTAGATATCTACATTAATTCATTTGTACAACGAACGTAAGAAAAGATTTTGTAATGGATATTGAAATAAACACACACATATACACACACTTGTGCTCACATACATTGCACTACATCATGTTCGAATACTACCTTCGTATAAAGCCAAGTACCGAAAAACATGTTGCATATTTCCGAGGTAAGCTGTACACTTGCCCGCCAATGTGAAGCAATTCAATATTTACCTCTAACCTTAGGATCCTTGACAATATTGTCACTGTATCATTTGAAATCCTCATCAGGATTTTAAGCCTTTCTCTTTTCATGAAATTTAGTCGTCTCCAATCCCACCCACCTACCCTCTCCACCACTACCACCTGGTGCATATGTTAAGGACTTTGGCGTTGATGGTGTTCAATGTATGTTCAACTATTGTTTTCAATTATTCATTATGGAAAATCGTCACATACTTGTCTTGCACTTCATATGTTCATTGTTCCACTCGATATGGCAAGAACAAAAACATGGACGATAAGGGCTTCGTTTACGAGGGATCGATAACATGGTGTGGTTTTAAATTTAGTCCAGAGCTCAGGTACTTTGATTATGATATAGAATAGCAATTTTGGGATACATAAAGGGTGATACGGTCAAAATTTGGTCAAGGGAAAACGCGTGTAAATCGGTGAAATCGTTTATTTAAAAAATCAAATTAAATTTCTTTTTCAAGTTCAATTAGTATAAAATTCAGGAAAAATATTCAGTTAGGCTTTCGCTTTTCCAAATCTGAATTGCCGGGCCTCACGCTTGACACCTGCCATCAGATTTTGTACAGCCACCTTGTCCACCTTCTTCGCCGCAGAAAGCCAGTTTGCCTTGAACTGCTGCTCGTCCTTAGCAGTTTTTTTGGTCTTCTTTAGGTTCCGCTTGACAATAGCCCAGTATTTCTCAATTGGGCGGAGCTCTGGCATGTTGGGAGGGTTCTTGTCCTTGGGAACCACCTGCACGTTGTTGGCGGCGTACCACTCCATGGCCTTTTTACCGTAATGGCAAGATGCCAAATCCGGCCAAAACAGTACGGAACAACCGTGTTTCTTCAGGAAAGGCAGCAGACGTTTATTCAAACACTCTTTCACGTAAATTTCTTGGTTGACAGACCCGGAAGCTATGAAAATGCCGTGGCTTGAAACACAGGTACAGATGGCTTGCCAAACCAGATATTTCTTTGCGAACTTTGACAGTGTTATGTGCTTGAAAATATCTGCTACCTTTCCCCTTCCTTTTGCCGTATAAAACTCCTGTCCCGGAAGCTGATTGTAGTCGGCTTTGACGTAGGTTTCGTCGTCCATTACCACGCAGTCAAACTTCGTCAGCATCGTCGTGTACAGCCTCCGGGGTCGCGCTTTGGCCGTCGTATTTTGTTTATCATCGCGATTTGGAGTCACTACCTTCTTGTAAGTCGATAGTCCGGCTCGTTTTTTGGCTCGATGCAAGGTTGTAGACGATACACCCAGCTTAGACGATACACCCGGCATCTCGGAGAGAGAGCTTGAAACTACCGGCAACTCTCTTTGTCGTCTCAGCGGCTTCCGTTTTTCGATGTCCCCCCGATCCAGACTTCCTGGCTGTGGACAAAAGTTCCCCAAACACTTTAATTACATTTGTAACGGTTGATTTGGCAACTTTTAGCGATTTTGCCAGCTTTGCGTGCGAG
Source organism: Haematobia irritans (assembly GCF_050003625.1). Classification (NCBI taxonomy): domain Eukaryota; kingdom Metazoa; phylum Arthropoda; class Insecta; order Diptera; family Muscidae; genus Haematobia; species Haematobia irritans. Next base: position 21,399,898 of record NC_134400.1, read on the forward strand.
TAGCTCGGATTTTCGCGATGCGCGAGCAAAATTTTGATACGCTGCTCTTCTTGCTTGGACGGCATTTTGACAACTGAAGAGTGAATTCCAAAATCAAAATAGGAGCACCATTCTACACACACACACCTTTAAAATGAGGGGTGTTCAGGTTTTTTAAATGCAAAATTGAAAGAAATACGTCAAGTTTATATTGACCAAATTTTGACCGTATCACCCTTTACATGCCACAGTTGGTAGAATTCTAACAAAAAAGATAGATTTTTTACTTTTTTTTTTTAATCTACTGTTTGGTAGATTATGTTTTACTGTGTGGTAGATTGGTAGAATTCTTCATGTTTTAGAAAAGAAACTTTTTAAAAAATGTTCTATAGAAATAAAATTTTGATTAAATTTTCTATAGAAATAAATTTTCACAGAACTTCCTATAGAAGTAAAATGTTGATTAAATTTTCGATAGAAATAAAATTTTGATTAAATTTTCTATAGAAATAAAATTTAAAAAAAAAATTTCCATAGAAATAAAATTTAAAAAATTTTGCTAAATAAATAAAATTTTGATTAAATTTTCTATAGAAATAACAATTTTAAAAACTGCTCTATAGAAAACAAGTAAGGAAAGTCTATAGTCGGGCGGGGCCGACTATATTATACCCTGTACCACTTTGTAGATCTAAATTTTCGATACCATATCACATCCGTCAAATGTGTTGGGGGCTATACATAAAGGTTTATCCCAAATACATACATTTAAATATCACTCGATCTGGACAGAATTTGATAGACTTCTACAAAATCTATAGACTCAAAATTTAAGTCGGCTAATGCACTAGGGTGGAACACAATGTTAGTAAAAAAATATGGGAAACGTTTAAATCTGAAGCAATTTTAAGGAAACTTCGAAGAAGTTTATTTATGATTTATCGCTCGATATATATGTATTAGAAGTTTAGGAAAATTAGAGTCATTTTTAAAACTTTTCGACTAAGCAGTGGCGATTTTACAAGGAAAATGTTGGTATTTTGACCATTTTTGTCGAAATCAGAAAAACATATATATGGGAGCTATATCTAAATCTGAACCGATTTCAACCAAATTTGGCACGCATAGCAACAATGCTAATTCTACTCCCTGTGCAAAATTTCAACTAAATCGGAGTTAAAAATTGACCTCTGTGGACATATGAGTGTAAATCGGGCGAAAGCTATATATGGGAGATATATCTAAATCTGAACCGATTTCAACCAAATTTGGCATGCATAGCGACAATGCTAATTCTACTCCCTGTGCAAAATTTCAACTAAATCGGAGCAAAAAATTGACCTCTGTGGTCATATGAGTGTAAATCGGGCGAAAGCTATATATGGGAGCTATATCTAAATCTGAACCGATTTCAACCAAATTTTGCACGCATAGCTACAATGCTAATTCTACTCCCTGTGCAAAATTTCAACTAAATCAGAGCAAAAAAATTGGCCTCTGTGGTCATATGAGTGTAAATCGGGCGAAAGCTATATATGGGAGCTATATCTAAATCTGAACCGATTTCTTCCAAAATCAATAGGGATCTATTCTGAGCCAAACCACATACTTGTGCCAAATTTGAAGTCGATTGGACTAAAACTGCGACCTAGACTTTGATTACAAAAATGTGTTCACGGACTGACGGACAGACAGACAGACGGACATCGCTATATCGACTCAAGAGCCCACCCCTAGCATTTTTGCCAAAGACACCATATGTCTATCTCTTCTCCTTCTGGGTGTTGCAAACATATGCACTAACTTATAATACAGTGTGGAGCAGGGTATAATAATTTTTGATAAGATTTTCTGTAGAAATACAATTTTGACAAAATATTCTGTAAAAATAAATGTTTGACAAAATTTTCTATAGAAATAACATTTCGACAAAATTTCCTATAGAAATAAAATTTTGACAAAATTTCCTATACAACTAAATTTTGCAAAAGCTTTCTATTGAATATAAATTTTGAGAAAAAATTTTTATAGAAAACTTCATATTTTTATTATGGAACTTCATACTGTTTGGTAGATTATGTTTTACTGTGTGGTAGATTGGTAGAATTCTTCATGTTTTAGAAAAGAAACTTTTTAAAAAACGTTCTATAGAAATAAAATTTTGATTAAATTTTCTATAGAAATAACATTTCGAATAAATTTTCTATAGAAATAAAATTTAAAAAAAAAATTTTCTATAGAAATAACATTTTGATTAAATTTTCTATAGAAATAAAATTTAAAAAAAAAAAATTCTAAATAAATAAAATTTTGATTAAATTTTCTACAGAAATAAAATTTTTGACAAAATTTTATATAGAAATAGCAATTTTAAAAACTGTTCTATAGAAAAAAAATCCATAAAAAATTAATTGAATTTTCTATAGAAATAAAAGTTTGACAAGATTTTCTGTAGAAATAAAATTTTGACAAAATATTCTGTAAAAATAAATGTTTGACAAAATTTTCTATAGAAATAACATTTCGACAAAATTTCCTATAGAAATAAAATTTTGACAAAATTTTCTGTACAAATAAAATTTTGCAAAACTTTCTATTGAATGTAAAATTTGAAAAAAAAAATTGATAGAAAACTTCATTTTTATACCCTCCACCATAGGATGGGGTATATTAAATTTGTCATTCCGTTTGTAACACATCGACATATTGCTCTAAGACCCCATAAAGTATATATATTCTTGGTCGTGCTGAAATTCTGAGTCGATCTGAGCATGTCCGTCCGTCTGTTGAAATCACGCTAACTTCCGAACGAAACAAGCTATCGACTTGAAACTTGGCACAAGTAGTTGTTATTGATGTAGGTCGGATGGTATTGAAAATGGGCCATATCGGTCCACTTTTACGTATAGCCCCCATATAAACCGATCCCCAGATTTGGCTTGCGGATCCTCAAAGAGAAGCAAATTTCATCCGATCCGATGATATTGGTATATGGTCTCTAACAACCATGCATAAATTGGTACACATTGGTTCATAATTATATATAGCCCCCATATAAACCGATACCCAGATTTGGCTTGCGGAGGCTCTAAGAGAAGCAAATTTCATCCGATCCGGTTGAAATTTGGAACATGGTGTTAGTATATGGTCTCTAACAACCGTGCCAGAATTGATCCATATCGGTCCATAACTATATATAGCCCCCATATAAACCGTTCTCCAGATTTGATCTCCGGAGACTCTTCGAGGAGCAAAATTCATCCGATCCGGTTCAAATGTGCAATGTGGTGTTAGAATATGGTCTCTAACATCCATGCAAAAATTGGTCCATATAAATCGATCCCCAGATTTGGCTTGTGGAGCCTCTAAGAGAAGTAAATTTCATCCGATCTGGTTGAAATTTGGAACTTGGCGTTAGTATATGGTCTCTAACAACTGTGCCAGAATTGGTCCATATCGGTCCATAATTATATATAGCCCCCATATAAACCGTTCTCCAGATTTGACCTCCGGAGCCTCTTGGAGGAGCAAAATTCATCCGGTCCGGTTCAAATTTGGAACGTGGTGTTAGTATATGACCGCTAACAACCATACCAAAATTGGTCCATATCGGTCTATAGTTATATAGTTATATCCAATCTCCAATCACACAAAAATTGGTCCATATCGGTTCATAATCATGGTTGCCTCTCGAGCCAAAAATAATCTACCAAAATTTTATTATTATAGAAAACATTGTCAAAATTTTATTTCTATAGAAAATTTTGTTAAAATTTTATTTCTATAGAAAATTTTGTTAAAATTTCATTTCGAAAATTTCATTTCTATAGAAAATTTTGTTAACATTTTTATACCCTGCGCCACACTGTGGAACAGGGTATTATAAGTTAGTGCATATGTTTATAACACCCAGAAGGAGACGAGATAGACACATGGTGTCTTTGGAAATAATGCTCAGGGTGGGTCCCTGAGTCGATATAACCATGTCCGTCTGTCCGTTCGTCCGTCCGTCCGTCTGTCTATGAACACATTTTTGTGATCAAAGTCTAGGTCGCAATTTAAGTCCAATCGCCTTCAAATTTGGCATATGTTCCTAACTTGGGTCAGGATAGAACCCTATTGATTTTGGAAGAAATCGGTTCAGATTTAGATATAGCTCCCATATATATCTTTCGCCCGATATGGACTAATATGGACTCAGCAGCCAGAGTTTTACACCGATTTGCTTGAAATTTTGTACAAACATAACACTTAGTCGTATAGTCAAGTGTGCAAAATTTGATTGAAATCAGTTCATATTTAGATATAGCTCCCATATAAATCTTTCGCCCGATATGGACTTATATCGCCCCAGAAGCCAGATTTTTGGCCGAATTTGGTAGAAATTTTGCACTAGGAGTACAATTAGTAGTATAGTCAAGTGTGCAAAATTTGATTGAAATCGGTTCAGATTTAGATATAGCTCCCATATATATCTTTCGCCCGATATGGACTTATATGGCCCCAGAAGCCAGATTTTTGGCCGAATTTGGTTTAAATTTTGCAGTAGGAGTACAATTAGTAGTGTAGTCAAGTGTGCAAAATTTGATTGAAATCGGTTCAGATTTAGATATAGCTCCCATATATATCTTTTGCCCGATATGGACTAATATGGTCCTAAAAGCCAGTGTTTTGGCCCAATTTGGTTGAAATTTTGCACAGGGAGTAGATTTATCATTCTTGCTATGCGTGTCAAATTTGGTTGAAATCGATTCAGACTTAGATATAGCTCCCATATATATCTTTCGCCCGATATGCACTTATATGGACCCAGAAGCCAGAGTTTTATACCGATTAGCTTGAAATTTTGCACAAGGAGTACAATTGGTAGTATAGTCATGTGTGCCAAATTTGATCGACATCGGTTCAGATTTAGATATAGCTTCCATATATATTTTTCGCCCGATATGGACTTATATCGCCCCAGAAGCCAGATTTTTGGCCGAATTTGGTTGAAATTTTGCACTAGGAGTACAATTAGTAGTATAGTCAAGTGTGCAAAATTTGATTGAAATCGGTTCAGATTTAGAGATAGCTCCCATATATATCTTTCGCCCGATATGGACTTATATGGCCCCAGAAGCCAGAGTTGTGGCCCAATTTGGTTGAAATTTTGCACTAGGAGCACAATTAGTAATATAGTCATGTGTGCCAAATTTGATTGAAATCGGTTCAGACTTAGATATAGCTCCAATATATATGTTTTTCTGATTTCGACAAAAATGGTCAAAATACCAACATTTTCCTTGTTAAATCGCCACTGCTTAGTCGAAAAGTTGTAAAAATTAGTAATTTTCCTAAACTTCTAATACATATATATCGAGCGATAAATCATAAATAAACTTTTGCGAAGTTTCCTTAAAATTGCTTCAGATTTAAACGTTTCCCATATTTATACCCTGCTCCACACTGTGGAACAGGGTATTATAAGTTAGTGCATATGTTTGTAACACCCAGAAGGAGACGAGATAGACACATGGTGTCTTTGGCAATAATGCTCGGGGTGGTTCCCTGAGTCGATATAACCATGTGCGTCTGTCCGTCCGTCCGTCTGTCTGTCTGTGAACACCTTTTTGTGATCAAAGTCTAGGTCGCAGTTTAAGTCCAATCGACTTCAAATTTGGCACATGTTCCTGGTTTGGGTCAGAATAGAACCCTATTGATTTTGGAAGAAATCGGTTCATATTTAGATATAGCTCCCATATATATCTTTCGCCCGATATGCACTTATATGGATCCAGAAGCCAGAGTTTTAGCCCGATTTGCTTCAAATTTTGCACGAGGAGTACAATTGGTAGTATTGTTGAGTGTGCAAAATTTGATTGAAATCGGTTCATATTTAGATATAGCTCCCATATATATCTTTCGCCCGATATGCACTTATATGGCCCCAGAAGCCAGAGTTTAGGCCCAATTCGGTTGAAATTTTGCACATGGAGTACAATTGGTAGTGTAGTCAAGTGTGCTAAATTTTATTGAAATCGGTTCAGATTTAGATATAGCTCCCATATATATCTTTCGCCCGATATCGACTAATATGGTCCTAGAAGCCAGAGTTTTGGCCCAATTTGGTTGAAATTTTGCACTAGAAGTACAACTAGTAGTGTAGTCAAGTGTGCCAAATTTGATTGAAATCGCTTCAGATTTAGATATAGCTCCCATATATAGCTTTCGCCCGATTTACACTCATATGACCACAGAGGCCAATTATTTTACTGCGATTTAGTTGAAATTTTGTACAGGGAGTATAATAAGCATTGTTGCTATGCGTGCCAAATTTGGTTGAAATCGGTTCAGATTTAGGTATAGCTCCCATATAAATGTTTTTCGGATTTCGACAAAAATGGTAAAAATCGGAACATTTCCCTTTTAAAATCGCCTCTGTTTAGTGAAAAAGTTGTACAAATTACTCTAATTTTCCTCTACTTCTAATACATATATATCGAGCGATAAATCATAAATAAAAGTTTGTGAAGTTTCCTTAAAATTGTTTCATATTTAAATCTTTCCCATATTTTTTATTATCATTGTGTTCCACCCTAGTGCATTAGCCGACTTAAATTTTGAGTCTATGGATTTTGTAGAAGTCTATCAAATTCATTCCAGATCGAGTGGTATTTAAATGTATGTATTTGGGACAAACCTTTATATATAGCCCCCAACACATTTTACGGATGTGATATGGTATCGAAAATTTAGATCTACAAAGTGGTGTAGGGTATAATATAGTCGGCCCCGCCCGACTTTAGACTTTCCTTACTTGTTTTTTATAGAAAAGTTTGTCAAGCTGAATACGTATATATTTAATCGGTCTTTTTTGATTTAATATATACCACGTATGGACTTACTTACAATTTAGAAGACGGTGGTAGGAGGTTTTAAGATACATTGCCGTCGGCAAGCGTTACCGCAACGCAAGTAATTCGATTGTGGATGGCAGTGTTTAGAAAAAGTTTCTACACAATCCATGATGGAGGGTACATAAGCTTCGGCCTGGCCGAACTTACGGCCATATATACTTGTTTTAACCCTTTCACTATCGATGTCCATTTTGAAGGACATTCGAAAAAGACACCAAATTCTATTTTCCCACTTAGTTTCGATTTATTTTTTGATGTTATTTTAAAGTAGACGCTTTAATTTAAATAGGCTATAAATATTTTCCATATAAGAAGTTTTTATAAACTTCTTTAATAATAAACGAAAAATACGAAAATTTGAGACAATTTTTCTACTACATGTTTCTAGTAAATGGACATTCATACAAAAACTACAGCTGATACTACTACGGGTTCTTTTTTGTATTTTTTTTCAGACTTTGAAAGATATTATAGGCCAAATAACGCTTATTGTCATAAGGCTATTTGGTCATAATTCACGAAACAAATTTTCAGAACAAGCTCATATAGCTCTTGAAGTAATTGAGGTAGGTTCTTAAAATGACAACTTTTGTTCTACAAGCTGTTAGTACAAGTGGAAAGAGAAGAAAAATTAAAGTTTTTAACATTAGGTTTATTTCGGTAGTGAAAGGGTTAATTTAGTAGATTTTTGGTAAATTTTTCTTAAAATTGTGGTAGATTATTTTTAGCAAGAGTGGCAACTGTGGTTACATTTCTTTAGTCTGTTTAATATAGACTCAGGATCTGGAGATTTGGCAATTATCCTTGCATGTGATGTCCTTCTTCTCGATTAACTCCAAAGCGGCTTCTTCCCAAACTTCCCCAATTAGTATCAACGCAGCTTTAAAACAATCCTCAGACCTCTCGGCCGCAAATGCGAGTATCTTAATTCGTGCTTGGTACATGGACGAAAAAGACTGTTTTTCATATGTTTGGGTGTAAAAATTATTTATTTGGAACTCAAATTTTTTAACACAATATTTTTAAGTGCAAGCATTTAATGTTCATAAACTAGCATAACATGTTTGGGACATATATGTTAATCTGTTAGAACATATTAGGTTTGGGACATAAAATGTTTGTAAATATAATATGATTGGATGCAAACATATGTTAATTTAAAATTAGCCTATAAACATATATGTGTTTAGAAAGAGAGACCTAGAGTGTATGATGCAAGTAAAATAATGGAAGTAACCAAATGGCGCCTTAAAAATGTGACCACACAAAGAAAATTCCATTGAAATTTTTTTCTACCCGTGTATGCTCTAAGATGAAACATAATATGTTTGAACAATACAAAAAATATTTTGTTTGGACCAATCCTGAAAATATATATATGCTTGAAGCAAAATGTGTTTGGGGTATATGTTACAGAAGCGATTTTTTTTTTTGAGTTAGCTTCAAGAAGTTTTTGTGACCATTTTAAGGAATTGCTTTGCTTGGCCGACAACCTGCTTAGGTCGACTAATCCAAATTTCTTTAGGATAAACAAAGCATTTCTGCGTTCGTTGAACCTCTTTCTTGAGAGATTACCACACCCTCACAAAAAATCGCTTCTGTAACATATACTCCCAAACATATTTTGCTTCAAGCATATACATTTTTGGGTATTGCCCAAACATTTATATGTTTGATCTCTTCCAATATATAATATGTTTGAAAGCATATTGGTCTAAACAATATATGTTTGGGTAGTCTAAGTTCCAAACATTTTGTATTTTTGCATCCAAATTCAATAATGTTGTCTTCCAAAAAACAATATGTTATTATGTGACCATATAATATGTTTGGAAGCATTTTGCACCCAAAAATATTATATGCTTTAAAAAATTCTCCCAAACAATATTGTGCTCAAAATTTTATTTATTTATTTATATATTTACAATCATAATGAATTATGAAAATAAACAGGTAATATAGGTGCTAACAACATAGGTTTTCGAACTGAATGCTCAAAATTTTGTTTCTGCCTAATTGTATATTCCCCCACATCTTTCTCACTTCCACGAGATTTTTTAGTTATTAGCACCTTTTTCTGTAATACAAACATTGTAGAAGAAATTATTCATTTTTATGATTTTTTTTATTTTAATTTTACCTTTTTCCGGACGGGGATTCGAACAGCGGACCACACAGTTTGTAAGGATCAAAGAAGTAGCTGATCAATTGCCCAAGGGAAAATAAAATGTTAATTTTGTAATAACAAGCAACAACCACCAACTTAATTCAATATCGCTCCCTGTTAAATAGCGCTCCAAGCTACTAAACACATATATGTTTATAGGCTATTTCCAAATTAATATATGTTTGCATCCAAGCATATTATATTTACAAACATTTTATGTCCCAAACATAATATGTTCTAACATATTAACATATATGTCCCAAACATGTTATGCTAGTTTATGAATATTATATGCTTGCACTCAAAAATATTGTGTTTAAAAATTTGTATTCCAAACATATAATGTTTATAGCCAAACATATGAAAAACAGTCTTTTTCATCCGTGCACCATTTGATGTCCTTATCTTACGTGTCGCAACCTCTCGACCGGTCTACAGGTCGGTAGACAAATCTCTGATTGCTGTGCCTATCACAGTTAGTTATTGACTGATCATACTACCTTTTAGTATATTCGTTAAATTCCCTTTGTACTTGCTTGCAAAGAAAAGAATGTCGAAAATGAAGGAATGTAAAGGGTTTCGATGTACCCTGTTCAAAACTGTTCAATATGTTGCCATTGTTCAGGCGTAGTGCACCCCCATTGAATGTTTCAGCTATTGCTAACGTATGAACCTTGGCTATGTAACCCTCTCCATATGAAGTTCAAATTTTGGTGAGTGCTTGGTTGACATGAGTATCAGGGTGTCAGATTGTCAGACACATGTAAAAAGAGACATGAATGTATGCAGTCTACTGACATCCACTCCCTCTCTTTTTTCTCTCACTTTATGGTACTCAAAACCTTTCCTTCCATAACACTCATGTTAGGTAAAAGAAGGAATTTCCTACTTTGCTCAATCGAAACAAGCCTTACATGTGGTCGGATGCAAACTTTATTCAATATCGTTGAAGTTTGAAGTGTCTCTTATACCTTAATAGATCCTTAAAGACTTTTAATACTGCCAGTGGGTATCCATGGAACATTAGTTGATTTGTATAATCCCATAATCGTTATTGTGGTTATTAGAGATTTAACCCACCATCAAGAAAATGAATGAGGATATCCATCCATGCGAGTGATGGTGGTGAAGATATAATGAAGGAAGGAAAAGCATATTGTTTGAGTTCAGTATACAATGAAAAATGGAGGTAGAGTAGTTTGATATGCGATATACCCGAGATAAATGCAAATGACATGAACGCAGACCTTGTGACTGAAGAACACAAGTCATTAGGCTTATATTTCCTGCAAGGAAATCCCTCAATCTTTCTATTGAGATTTATATATTTTTAGATTGATAATCGTTATCCAACTATAATTTTGCGACATTAGTTCATATACTGATAGAAAAACTCTTGCATGGTGTTCACGTTTCTATAAAATCAATTCAATGTGTCTACGGTAGAATTACATCATGGTAAGATATAGATAAGAACAAATCCTAAGGGAAACGGATCGAACAGAGGACCCGTACAGGACTAGTCTCTGGTGTGTATGTACCAGTCCCAGTTCTGGTTAAAATGTATGGAAGGGAGCTGTCATTATACCTTTCACCACTACTGTGGTACAGGGTATCATAAGTTTGTGCATTTGTATGTAACGCCAAGAAGGAGTAATCATAGACCAACCTTTTAGTATACGGATCGGCTTAGAATTAAATTCTGTGTCGATTTAGCGATGTCCGTCTGTCTGTCCGTCTGTCTGTCTGTCTGTCTGTTGATGTATTTTTGTGTGCAAAGTAGAGCTCGCAGTTTTAGTCCGATTGTCCTAAAATTTGGTATAGGGTCCTGTTTCGGCTCAAAGACGATCCCTATTGATTTTGGAAAAAATCGGTGCAGATTTAGATATAGCTGCCATATATATTTTTCACCGATCTGGTCATAATTGGCGTGTATATCAACCGATCTTCCTCAAATTCCGTACATTCGAATATTTTATGAGTCTCGAAAAACTTGCAAAATATCAGCAAAATCGGTTCAGATTTAGATATAGCTCCCATATATAGCTTTCGCCCGATTTACACTCATTTGCCCACAGAGGCCAATTTTTTGCTCCGATTTAGTTGAAATTTTGCATAGGGAGTAGAATTAGCGTTGTAACTATGCGTGCCAAATTTGCTTGAAATCGGTTCAGATTTGGATATATCTCCCATATAAAGCTTTCGCCCGATTTACACTCATATGACCACAGAGGCCAATTTTAACTCCGATTTAGTTGAAATTTTGCACAGGGAGTAGAATTAGCATTGTAGCTATGCGTGCCAAATTTGGTTGAAATCGGTTCAGATTCAGATATAGCTCCCATATATATGTTTTTCTGATTTCGACAAAAATGGTCAAAATACCAACATTTTCCTTGTAAAATCGCCACTGCTTAGTCGAAAAGTTGTAAAAATGACTCTAATTTTCCTAAACTTCTAATACATATATATCGAGCGATAAATCATAAATAAACTTTTTCGAAGTTTCCTTAAAATTGCTTCAGATTTAAACGTTTCCCATATTTTTTTACTAACATTGTGTTCCACCCTAGTGCATTAGCCGACTTAAATTTTGAGTCTATAGATTTTGAAGAAGTCTATCAAATTCTTCCAGATCGAGTGATATTTAAATGTATGTATTTGGGACAAACCTTTATATATAGCCCCCAACACATTTGACGGATGTGATATGGTATCGAAAATTTAGATCTACAAAGTGGTGCAGGGTATAATATAGTCGGCCCCGCCCGACTTTACACTTTCCTTACTGGTTTTTTTCTAACATTGTGTTTCATCCCAGGGTATTAACCGATTTCAATTTTAATTCTATAGATTTTGTAGAAGTACAACAAAAATTGTCTGCATTATAAGTATTTGTATCTGGAAATGCAAATATTTATATAGCTCCCAGCAAATTTGAAATAGTTGTGGAGGTAACACAAATGTTGGTCTACATAGTGGTGGAGGGTATAATATAGTCGGACCCGCCCGACTTTAGACTTTACTTACTTGTTTTAACATGGGTTTGTCATTGACGGGCTAAATTTACACTTTGTCAAAGAAAGGGTGGTTAACATTTTAAGGGCCGATGTTGATTTTGAATAAAACACAAATTATTTACGAAATTATTGTAATTTTATTTTATTATGATATATTGGTATTACTCAATTATGTATGGAACAAAATATCGGCCAAATGGGCTCCGCGACCTCGGTGGCACACCTTCATCCGATGGTCCAAATTTTCAATGACGCTGAGGCATAATGGAGGTTCTATGCCGTTAATGTGCCGAATTATCTCATCCTTTAGCTCTTGAATTGTTGCTGGCTTATCGACGTACACCTTTTCTTTCAAATAACCCCAAAGAAAAAAAGTCCAACATGGTCTTGGCGGCCAATTGACATCGCCATTACGTGAGATAATGGCGATGAATTTGTTGCGCAAAAGAGCCATTGCTGAAACCACATATCGTCCACATCCATATCTTCCAATTCGGGCCATAAAAAGTTCGTTATCATCTCACGATAGCGAACACCATTCACAGTAACTGCCTGACCGGCCTCATTTTGGAAAAAATACGGCCCCATGATGCCGCTAGCCCATAAACCGCACCAAACAGTCACTCTTTGTGGGTGCATTGGTTTTTCGACAATCACTCTTGGATTCTCATTCGCCCAAATGTGGCAATTCTGTTTATTGACGAATCCACTGAGGTGAAAATGTGCCTCATCACTGAAGATGATTTTCTTCGAAAATTGATCATCCACTGTTGCTATTTCTTGGAACCATTCTGCCCATTCACGACGTCCATTGTTCAAATTGAGTAAGTCTGAAATAGAGAAATGTAAAATAAAATTCGAAAAAAACTTGGCGTTTAGGTGTGGTTCACATTCAACATCGGCCCTTACAATTTAACCACCCTTTATATAAGATTGATATATGACGAGGGATAGTCTCTTAAGGTATAAGATATCATTACTAGGTTTTCCTGCAACTATGCTATGCTTGATTTCATCTTACTTGTCTGACAGGGTTCAGTGAGTGATGTTTAAGGCTAGCCTTCTCGTAAGATATCGAACCAGTGCTCGTTGCTCTTTTTCCATCGGTTATCCAGACAGAAGTTTGATTGTAATATGGAATCAAGTGTTGCGAAGGCTATGTTCACACTGGGTTTCATCAAGAGATTGTCGAAGGAATTTGATGATCCTTACTTATCGAAACGTCTCTACACTTAACTTGTCCAACCAATCCTGGAATATGTGTCTGTAGTTTGGTCCCTCAGTTATCAGTGGTGGAATCCGTTCAGAAGAAATTTATACTCTTTGAGGGTGAGCTGATATCTTGAATCTCAGTCTTTATGTCAATCGCTTGGAATTGATAGATTTACAGACACTGGAGCATAGTCGCTTCGGTTATCCAGACAGAAGTTTGATTGTAATATGGAATCAAGTGTTGCGAAGGCTATGTTCACACTGGGTTTCATCAAGAGATTGTCGAAGGAATTTTATGATCCTTACTTATCGAAACGTCTCTACACTTAACTTGTCCGACCAATCCTGGAATATGTGTCTGTAGTTTGGTCCCTCAGTTATCAGTGGTGGAATCCGCTCAGAAGAAATTTATACTCTTTGAGGGTGAGCTGATATCTTGAATCTCAGTCTTTATGTCAATCGCTTGGAATTGATAGATTTACAGACACTGGAGCATAGTCGCTTCATTCCGTAACTTTAATGAATTACCAATTTTGTTTGCAGTCTCTGTTTCCAAACGGATTCTGAATCACCACTTTGCCGATAAGGTAAGCTCCATATCTCCTGAAAGCCGGGCAATGACACAGGGGGCGTGTCGATTTCTCCTCCATCTAACAACGCATCGTTTAGACACCATCATACGCTGTTCCTATTTGACACTGATATGCCCGGTAGTGATGGTCATTGTCATAGTCACGATGACTATTGTCATACACTGCTTTATTCATAGTCACGAGGATTATTGCCATACGTTGCTTTCATTGTTTTCCAGTTTTTTTGGTTCGGCTACCTCATAGTAGTTTCGCCGCCCTTCCGATGGTACACAGTTTCGCATAGCTTTGTATGTCCCGGTCCGGGTTTTACATTCTCCAAATTGGCTTGACTTTGGGTCTCTGCCCTTATCGTCAGTTTATTTGCTTTCAAGTATCCTCTTTTGCTGGCATGTACAGGCACATATATGATGGGGATTGTGATGTATTTAGAGTAATGATTGCAATATTGCTTTCATTGTCCTCAATCAACAATTCTTCTCCTTCCAATCTCTCGTCCATCTTTGATTCATAGGTTTAACAGAAAATTTTCTCTGGTATCTGTTCTGGTACCGTTTCTTAAAGGTCGTTTTGGTGTCAGAATTTCTCCCTCGGCAGTCATGGTGCTCAAGAGGTATGCGGTCATTAGTTTTGGTATATTTCATTCACCAAATGAATCGAAGAACTAGGTCCTTCCTTCGCTCAATAATGACTTTTGAATAATGTCATCATATTCACATCGTAACAATGTTGATTCATAAACAAGTAATCGGAGAAGGATAAGTGTCCCCTTTATCTTTAGACGGTTTGTCTTTTTTCCACCCATTCTCTCAAGTTTTTCAGCCTGATCATCGCAATGGCGGTCTTGCTTTCAAGGTTCAGTACATGATACTGAACCCACACGATATGACGAGATCTACAGGGCTGGGACATATGAAAGGCCATAGCTTATTCTTAATCCATCTGAGGCCTGAGTCCAATAGGAAAATTCCTCGGGGTGTGCGAAGCGGAAAATGAAAAACCTGTAGCATTATGTAGGGAAGAGAAATCGCCGCGATAGGTTTAGTATAGAGATGATTGTCCCTACAAACAAGGTTATACAATACAAACAAGTATATACGGCAGGAAGTTCTTATGTACCCTCCACCATGGAGTGAAAACATACTTGGGACTTCACCAATGACAACTTTTGCTTTAAACTTGATTCCAGCACATATCTATGACCATAGGTTAGGTTAGGTTAGGTGGCAGACTATTCAGTCCATTGTGATACCACATTGGTGAACTTCTCTCTTATGACCATAAGTATTCCATTTACATTCATTAATGGTTCTTTTTTCCTCTACCTATTTCTTCTTGCTTTGCATCCATGTAGCCATGCAATGTGATCCCCATTGCTCCGAATACAAGTCTTGTACTTCAGCATGTCCCGTCGAAACGTGTGACAATTTCCTGCAACAAGGTGGTGAACATATGTGCAAAACTGAAAATTGTATGGAAGGATGTCAAATCAAGCCATGTGATGAGGGATTGATCTATCTCAACGATAGCTATAGGGAATGTGTACCAAAATCGGAATGTAAGCCTGTGTGCCTAATCAAAGATGGAAAGACGTACTATGAAGGTGATATAACATATCAAGATGAGTGCTCGACATGCCGTTGTTCAAAGAAAAAGGAGATATGCAGTGGAGTAAAATGTGCGGAAGAGTTAATAACTCCAAATCCTGTTATAGAGGGTACCACCTCGAAACCCATGAAGACAGAGGAACAACCCAAATGTATAAAGGGTTGGACCAGATGGTTTGATGATGATCCTTATACTTCGACCAATGTCATACGTTTAGATGACTCGGAAAAGCTGCCACGTTACGATCGTATGGAGTCCATCTATGGCACGTGTAAAAAGGAATTCATGAAGAAAATTGAATGTCGTGTTGTGGGTACCCATGAGTCTTCGGATTTCATGGATGAAAATGTTTTCTGTAATCTGCAAAATGGTCTCAATTGTGTTGGCAATTGCCATGATTATGAGATACGGGTGTTCTGTGAATGTGATGCTGTGGCTCCAACTACCCCTAAACCTAAGGAGAAACCGGAAACGGGCTTGCCATGTGATAGCGTCATTGCCGAATACAAGGAATATCCAGGAGATTGCCATAAGTTTTTGCATTGTCAACCAAAATCTGACGGCAGTTGGCATTATGTGGAGAAGACTTGCGGCGAATCCATGATGTTCAATCCCATAATGAATGTGTGCGACCACATCTCTACGGTGCAGGAATTGAAGCCAGTGTGTGGCAAAAAAGATGATGCTGGTCCCTTGGGTCTTTTATGTCCGCCCGATACTGTATGGTCAGACTGTGCTAATCAATGTGAACACACTTGTCACTACTATGGCATGGTAAAGGGATTTATTAACTACTGTCAGTTCCAAATTCTTATCCCTAATTCTTTCAGATCTTGAGAAAACGAGGTCTCTGTCAAGAAGGTGAACATTGCAAAGGTGGTTGTGTTTCCTCAAAACGTGTTGATTGTCCATCAGGAAAATTCTGGCGTGATGAAAATACTTGTGTGGAAGCTGATGCTTGTCCTTGCATGGATAGTACCGAGAAGTATGTCCAACCACATATGCCTTTCGTGGGTGAATGGGAGGTTTGCCAATGTTTGGATAATGCCTACACTTGTTTGCCCAATAAAATCGAGGAATTGGATATAAGACAACCTCCCAAAATCAATATTTTAGATCATATCGTTGTCTTCCCAGCTACCATTTCACCACCAAAGAAATGTAATCCTGAATCGTAAGTATCCAAAGTACAAGCTAAGCAAGGTATAATCCCAAAATTGATTGATTTGAATTTATTACAGCATGATTCCTGTCATTGAAGGTGAAATTCCTTTGCCGGATACAATTTTCAAAGCTAACAGTTCTTTGGGTCCCAATTATGCTCCATCAAAGGCTCGTTTGGTGGAGAACTCCAAAGAAAATGTGGGCGCTTGGTCACCTATGATCAATGATCAAAATCAATATTTGGAAATAACGTTACCAGAAGCTGAACCATTATTTGGTATTATTATGGCTGGAAGTCCAGATTTTGATAACTATGTGACTTTGTTCAAGGTGAGTGCGTGGGTTAAAAAAAAAAAAACCAGAGAATATGTAAAGAAGTGCTGGCAACAAAAGTAGGTACGAAAAGATTGATTAGTCCTGTAAGTAAATCAAATGAGGATAATGATCCGCCAAAGATATTTAAGGACTTGTAATACATAGAACCAACGGCCAAACCCATATATACAGACTCCCAGATTATGATGCATAATTGATACAGACGCCACCAAAGTTCAAACGGTTTCAAAGTATCTTTACCGTGACGTCGAAGAAGGAAATACCAGGAATTGTGTACGTATATTAAGTAGGGATAGTCAAAATTAAGAGGAGCCCATTATATCTGGTATCCATCGATACAGGACATTTGAGCTATAGAAGTAGATATTATAAGCGAAGCTATCATGGCGGCGATGCAAATGTGGAGAATGGTGAGTTGGCAGAATGGCGAACCATCAAAAGATAATAGGATAGATGCTGGGAGTGCGGCGGATGCCGCTTTGACATTCTGATGCTGAATGTGACACTCTGACACCTCATAGCCAATTCAGGGAGAATGGAACTCCAGAGATGACGGTTACAACAACGGGTCGATGATGGGCACTGAACATACACTTGTCGGACTCAAACACTGAGATCACACTCTAACTGCTGGACTACAGCACAGTTCTGCAGGCAAAAGTACGGACGATTCCAACACAATATGTTAGAGTTTGTGGAGGATACCGCAGCAATTCATGATCGTATAAATGAAGTTGCTATGATCGCAGAAAGGGATAATCCGATAACAGAAATATAATCCTGAGAGAACCCCAGTATTGAATGTGACATCAATGGATCGAAGATGGACGAGATAGTGTGACTGAACGTATACGAGCGGATGCAGGCACCAAGATCCCATCGTGATTGCCGGACAACATCATTGTTCTGCATGTAAAAATACGGCAATAACGCAATAGGTAGTCGGATGCAGACACCGAGATCTCATTCTAATTCTCGGATCACAGCAGCGTCCTGCAGGTAAAAGTAGGAATGAAAAACCCAAGGACTAGCAAACCATAGAAGAATAATAGGGTAGACAGTGTGATTAGCTGCGCAGGCGGCAACAATCCATAATCGAATACCTGTGTGCCATGTCCGCGAAATGGGATATTCAGATGCTACAATGGAACTGAGAATAGATACCAAAAGGAAATTACTGTTACACCGATAGATCGTAGATGGGCGGGAGGTTGGGACTTAACGTATACATAGAGGGCCAGAAACCGTGATCCTATTGTGACAGCTGGTCAATAGCACAGATCTACTGGAAAATATACAACAATAACGCAATGACAAACTGAACATTTTCACCGATAGCAGGAGGTCAATGCAAGTAATAGCCGACCACAAACCATTGGGGAGTGCACAAGAATGATCAATGATTATTCGGAATACGGCAAAATTCGCATGGTGTTGGTATGCGCATATACCCATAAAAAGAGGAAATGTAAAGGAAAGTGAACGTCCCAAGGTAAGAAACGCAAATCTCATAGAGGCTACGCGGGCCGAGTTGGATGAATGACTACGGGAAATACATAGAGCTAAAGTAAAACAGTGCATCGACCAAAAGGACAACGATGTTGTATGTAGAAGTTGTTTCGAGCAGGAGGAAGCATTGAAACACAACCTATGCAATTGCCTTGCTATTGTGCGATATAGACCCTGCCATATGGGTTAAGAGGTGCAGAATCTCATTCGGAGAATGGAAACAATTTTTTTTTGTGAAGTTTCTTTTCAATATACTCTAGCCTAGACAATTCAGTCCACTGTTATACCACAGGTGGTGAAGTTCTATGATTAATGCGTGATGCCTGATTCCATCGATAGCTTGTGTTTAGAAACGATTTCAACCATTACCCTCAAGTAAAGCTGGGATTGAAACATGACACTATGTATGAAAATGCTAAAAACTGCGGTACTAGAAACTGGCGTGTATGATCAATCTCTTCGGTTTGTCACTTATCCTACCGATTTCGAAGGTCCGGATGAAGAAATTGTGGTACTAGAAACTGGCAAAACCTTGAGTAATAGAGAGTGGTACAACTGTACTTCCTTTTCTCATCACTATTCTTCCGTGGCTTGTAGAGAATTTACAGCTTGATCTGTCAAAAAGTTTCGATACGGCCAATCATTCCATTCTCCTTGAGAAGTTTTACGTTTAGGTGGCAGTCTGTGTTTATATACCCCCCATCATAGGAGGGGGGAATATTAACTTTGTCATTCCGTTTGCAACACATCGCAATAATGCTCTAAGACCCCATGAAGTATATATATATTCTGGACCGATCAAGCCACCTCCGTCCATCCATCTATTGAAATCACGCTAACTTCCAAACGAAACAAGCTATCGACTTGAAACTTGGCACAAGTAGTTTTTTATTATAAACGGACCGCCAAATTTGGCTTGTCGATCCACTAAGAGAAGCAAATAACAACCATGCAAAAATTGGTCCACAGCGGTCCGTAATTACATATAGCCCCCATATAAACCGATCCCCCGATTTGGCTATCGGAGCCTCAAAGAGAAGCAAATTTCATCCGATCTGGCAGAAATTTGGTACGTGGTATTGGTATATGGTCTCTAACAACAATGCCAAAATTGGTTTATATCGGTCCATAATTATATATAGCCCCCATATAAACCGATCCCCAGATTTGGTTTGCGGACCCTCTAAGAGAAGCAAATTTCATCCGATCTCTAACAAACATGCAAAAACTGGTCCATATCGGTCCATAATTATATATAGCCCCCATATAAGCCGATCCCCAGATTTGGTTTGCGGACCCTCTAAGAGAAGCAAATTTCATCCGATCCGGCTAAAATTTTGTACATGGTATTAGTATATGGTCTGTAACAACCAGCCAAAATTGGTCCATATCGGTCCATAATTATATATAGTCCCCATATAAACCGATCCCCAGATTTGGTTTGCGGACCCTCTAAGAGAAGCAAATTTCATCCGATCTCTAACAAACATGCAAAAACTGGTCCATATCGGTCCATAATTATATATAGCCCCCATATAAACCGATCCCCAGATTTGACCTCCGGAGCCTCTTAGAGGGGCAAAATTCATCCGATCGGGTTGAAATTTGGTACGTGGTGTTAGTATATGGTCTCTAACAACCATACAGAAATTGGTCCATATAGGTCCATAATTATATATAGTCCCCATATAAACCGATCCCCAGATTTGATCTCCGGAGTCTCTTGGAGAAGCAAAATTCATCCGATCCGGTTGAAATTTGCAACGTTGTGTTAGTAAGTGGCCACTACTAACCATGCCAAATTTGGTCCATATCGGTCTATAGTTATATATAGCCGATCCCCAATCACACAAAAATTGGTCCATATCGGTTCATAATCATGGTTGCCACTCGAGCCAAAAATAATCTACCAAATTTTATTTCTATAGACAATTTTTTCAAAATTTTAATTCTATAGAAATTGTTGTCAAAATTTTATTTCTATAGACAATTTTGAAAAAATGTTATTTCTATAGAAAAATTTGTCCAAATTTTACTTCTATAGAAAATTTTGTCCAAATTTTACTTCTATAGAAAACGTTGTCAAAATTTTATTTTGTCAACATTTTATTTCTATACAAAATTTTATCAAACTTACGGCCATTTTCTTGTAGCTCCGTTAGGCTTTAACTGCCAGTTAATAGAAAGTAAATTGCAAATATCTTCTCTCCGGTTAATTTTAACTGAAAAAATTTCAGCAGTTAAATTTCTAACTGGCATGTGGAATATATAGGCAAGATGACAGATATATCCATGGTACGGTTTAAAAGTTCGTTAGCTAACGGAGCACTAACGGAGTTTCATGAAAATGGGGGTTAATTATATACGTATTTAATCGGCCTTTTTTAGTTTAATATATACTACGTATGGACTACCTTGCAATTTAGAAGACGGTGTTAGGAAGTTTTAAGATACCTGGCCATCGGCAAATGTTACCGCAACCCAAATAATTCGATTGTGGATGACAGTCTTCAGTAGAAGTTTCTATGCAATCCATGGTGGAGGGTACATAAGCTTCGGCCTGGCCGAACTTACGGCCGTATATACTTGCTTCACATTTTTATACCCTCCACCATAGGATGGGGGGTATATTAACTTAGTCATTCCGTTTGTAACACATCGAAATATTGCTCTAAGACCCCATAAGTATATATATTCTGGGTCGTGGTGAAATTCTGAGTCGATCTAAGCACGTCCGTCCGTCCGTCTGTTGAAATCATGCTAACTTCCGAACGAAACAATCTATAGACTTCAAACTTATTGATGTAGGTCGGATGGTATTGCAAAAGGGCCATAACTGTCCACTTTTACGTATAGCCCCCATATAAACTGACCCCCAGATTTGACCTCCGGAGCCTCTTAGAGGAGCAAAATTCATCCTATCCGGCCAAAATTTTGTACATGGTATTAGTATATGGTCTGTAACAACCATGCAAAAATTGGTCCATATCGGTACATAATTATATACAGCACCCATATAAACCGATCCCCAGATTTGACCTCTGGAGCCTCTTAGAGGAGCAAAATTCATCCGATCCGGTTGAAATTTGGTACGTGGTGTTAGTATATGGCCTCTAACAACCTGCAAAAATTGGTCCATATCGGTCCATAATTATATATAGTCCCCATATAAACCGATCCCCAGATTTGTTTTGCGGACCCTCTAAGAGAAGCAAATTTCATCCGATCCGTCTAAAATTTTGTACAAGGTATTAGTATATGGTCTCTAACAACCATGCAAAAATTGGTCTATATCGGTCCATAATTATATATAGCTCCATATAAACCGATCCCCAGATTTGACCTCCGGAGCCCCTTGGAAGAGCAAAATTCATCCGATTCGGTTGAAATTTGGTACGTGATGTTAGTATATGCTATCCATGTTCTTGATTTAACCCAAATTAGTCATTACTGTCACTATATAAAGAGAAGACTAAGGTTTCGGGGTTTGTTTTGACATAACAATTTTTAAAGCTTCTATTCTCAGTTCTTTGTAAAAAACACTTAATTCTCATCTCTTTCCAGATCTATTACACCAATGATGGAGAATCATATCACGCTTTGAATGATGAAACTGACAAACCACAACTGTTCAATGGTCCCCATGACTCTCGCACACCTGCCAAGACTCTCTTCAAACTACCAATTGAGGCAAAATCATTGAAGATCTATCCACTCAAATGGCATGGATCGATAGCTATACGCGTAGAACTTCTAGGCTGTGGCCATATTGAAACAACAACGGTTAAACCTAAAACTACTCCAATTACAGAACATCCCATACACATGATTGATGAATTACAATGTACGGATAAAATGGGTGTGGAGAACAATGAAATGAATCCTAGCCAAGTTAAGGCTAGTACAATATGGCAGTTGCCCAAACCCGCCAAGAAACCTCAACTTTTGGATTTGTTGAAACTCTCCTCGCCCTATGGTTGGAGACCTGCTCTCAATACACCAAATGAGTATATTGAATTTGACTTTTTGGAACCACGTAACATATCGGGTTTCATAACCAAAGGTGGTCCTGAGGGTTGGGTTACTGGCTACAAAATTTTATACTCGAAGAATAAACTCATTTGGAATAAGGTTTTGGATACCAATGGTCAACCGCGTATATTCCCCGGCAATCACGATAAGGATACGGAACATGCCAACTATTTCAAGACTCCTGTGATGACTCAATACATTAAACTGGTACCGGCGAAATATGAGAATAATATTAATATGCGTGTCGAACCGGTGGGATGTTTCCAGAAATATCGTACGTTTGTTAAGAGTGTCATTTTATCTACCTATGATGTTCGCAAGTGCTTTATATATAAAATAATTATTTGTCTTTTTATTCCAGCTATAGTCAAAGAGAATATCGTAACTGTGGAGGAGAAGCCAAAGACAAGCAAATGTTTGGTATGTGAAGGCATTGTGGATGCATCTATCACCGATGGTAATTGCAAATGCAAGGATAATTTGTTCTGGGATGGCAACAAATGTGTCCAAAGCAATTTGTGTCCCTGTGTTGAGAACTATATCACGTAAGTGGTCATCATACATTGGCGCTATGCAAATGGGCCCAGTAAATGAGCTTCGAAACCCAAATGAAGCAGGATCCCAAATGAAGGGCAAAGCTCCCTAATGAAAATGAGCCCCCAAAAAAGTTAACTAAAAAATAATGAAAGTCGACTCCAAAATGAAATTAGGGCTCATTTTCTCTTTAAATTTAAAACAGCGTGTGAAAATCAACCCTAACTGATAGGAAAAATATGAAGGTTTAAGAAAACACGAAAATATGAATTACTGAGTGCGAATCTATTTGGTATCGCGTTAGCCCATTTTGGAGAAAGTCTTAAACTCCGGTCGTAGGCCTCCTACGAAAAAAAAACTTGGTGTACAATGATATTAAAAACAACAAAAGTGTGTATAGTTGCAACCATTGTAAAATTCTAGCGTGCGAAATTAGATTTCGCTAGAAAACGAAGCATTTTCATAATACCATCGGGTACCAAAAATAATATGAAGTCCATCCCCAAAAATATATAAAATTGGTGTTCATGCCATAATTATGGGGGTCTTATCTCATTTAGGGTTTGTGACTCATTTCAATGGGGCACATATTCATCACGCCTCATAAGGCGATAAGAAAATGGACACAACGAAAATGAGCCCCAAACCCAAATGAAACAGGGAATTAGTACGATTCTCAACCAAATGTAACTGAAGCATGAAAATCGAGAAAGGCTAATGGTTCTAGCCCCGGCAGAAGAATCTAAAGCGACAATAGGCCCCACTGGATAAAGCGTAATCCAAAAACAATTGGGGTTAATTTTCATTTAAAATTTTGGGTTTTTTTCATAAAATCATAAATTAATGGAAACTAATTAATTAGGGGTCCTACCTACGGTTGTTACCCGAGCCAAAAATAATCTACCAAAATTTTATTTTTTATTCTATAGAAATTTAGTTTCTATAAAAATTTTTCTTTCTGCAGAAAATGTTGTCAACATTTTATTTCTATAGAAAATTTTATTTTTATAGAACATTTTGTCAAAATTTTGTTGCTATAGAAAATTTTGTCGAAATTTTATTTCTATAGACAATTTTGTCAAAGTTTTATCTCTATATAGAAAATTTTGTTAAAATTTTATTTCTATAGAATAATTTTTAAAAATTTTATCGTTATCGGAAATTTTGTCAAAATTTTATTTCTATAAAAAATCTTGTCAAAATGTTATTAGTATAGAAAATTTTTATACAAGTTTATTTCTATAGAAGGTTTGTCAACATTTTATTTCTAAAGACAATTTTGTCAAAATTTTATTTCTATAGAAAATGTCGTCAAAAGTTTATTTCTAAAAAAGTTTTTCTCAAAATTTTTTTCCTATTGAAATTCTCTCAAAATTTTATTTCTATAGAAAATTTTGTCAAAATTTTATTTCTATAGAAAATTTTGTCAAAATTTTATTTCTATAGAAAATATTGTCGAAATTTTATTTCTAAAGAAAATTTTGTCAATATTTTATTTCTATAGAAAATTTTGTTAAAATTTTATTTCTATAGAATAATTTTTCAAAATTTTATCGCTATAGGAAATTTTGTCAAAATTTTATTTCTATAAAAATCTTGTCAAAATTTTATTAGTATAGAAAATTTTTATAAAAGTTTATTTCTATAGAAGGTTTGTCAACATTTTATTTCTAAAGACAATTTTGTCAAAATTTTATTTCTATAGAAAATGTCGTCAAAAGTTTATTTCTATAAAAGTTTTTCTCAAAAATTTTTTCCTATTGAAATTCTCTCAAAATTTTATTCCTATAGAAAATTTTTTCAAAATATTATTTCTATAGAAAATTTTGTCAAAATTTTATTTCTATAGAAAATATTGTCGAAATTTGATTTCTATAGAAAATTTTGTCAAAATTTTATTTCTATAGAAAATTTTGTCAATATTTTATATAGAAACAAGTATAAACGGCCGTAAGTTCGGCCAGGCCGAATCTTATGTACCCTCCACCATGGATTGCGTAGAAACTTCTACGAAAGACTATCATCCACAATCGAATTACTTGGGTTGTGGTATCTTAAAACTTCTTAACATCGTTTTCTAAATTGTGAGTTAGTCCATACGTGGTATAAATTAGACAAAAAAGTTATGTATAGGTAAGTCTACAAATAATTACGAATTGACATGGACTTTTGCACGGTACCTAGAGAGCCAGAATTGAAATATGGGGGTCGCTTATATGGGGGCTATATAGAATTATGAACTTGATATGGACCAATTTTTGTGTGATTGGGGATCGATTTATCTGAGGGCTATATATAACTATGGTCCGATATGGAGCTAGTAAGGTATGGTTGTTAACGGCCATATACTAGCACAATGTATCAAATTTCAACTGACTCGGATGAAATTTGCTTCTCCAAGAGTATCCAAAACCAAATCTCGGGATCGGTTTATATGGGGGCTATATATGATTATGGACTGATATGGACCACTTATGGCATGGTTGTTAAATATCATATACTACCACCACGTACCAAATTTCAACCAGATCGGATGAATTTTGCTTCTCCAAAAGGCACCGGAGGTCAAATCTGGGGATCGGTTTATATGGGGGCTATATATAATTATGGACTGATATGAACCAATTCCTGCATAGTTAGTGGATACCATATACTAACACCACGTACCAAATTTCAACTGAATCAAATCGATTTTGGTCTTCCAAGAGGCTCCGGAGGTCAAATCTGGTGATCGGTTTATATGGGGGCTATATATAATTATGGACCGATGTGGTCCAATTTTTGCATGGTCATTAAAGACCATATACTTATACCATATACCAAATTTCAGCCGGATCGGATGAAATGTGCTTCTCTTAGAGGCTTCGCAAGGTTTATATGAGAGCTATATATAATTATGGACCGATGTGGACCAATTTTTGCATGCTTGTTAGAGACCATATACTAACATCAATGAACCAAATTTCAGCCGGATCGGATGAAATTTGCTTCTCTTAGAGTCTTCGCAAGCCAAATCGGGGGATCGGTTTATATGGGGGCTATATGTAATTATGGACCGATGTGGACCAATTTTTGCAAGGTTGTTAGATACCATATACTAACACCATGTACCAAGTTTCAGCCGGATCGGATGAAATTTGCTTCTCTTAGAGCAATCGTAAGCCAAATTTGGGGGTCCGATTATATGGGGGCTATACGTAAAAGTGGATCGATATGGCCCATTTGCCATACCATCCGACCTGCATCAATAACAACTACGTGTGCCAAGTTTCAAGTCGATAGCTTGTTTCGTTCGGAAGTTAGAGTGATTTCGACTCAGAATTTCAACACGACCCAGAATATATATACTTTATGGGGTCTTAGAGCAATATTTCAATGTGTTACAAACGGAATGACAAAGTTAATATACCCCCATCCTATGGTGGAGGGTATAAAATATAGAAAAATTTTTCAATATTTTATCGCTATAGGAAATTTTGTCAAAATTTTATTTCTATAAAAAATCTTGTCAAAATTTTATTACTATAGAAAATTTTTATAAAATTGTATTTCTATAGAAGGTTTTGTCAACATTTTATTTCTGTAGACAATTTTGTCAAAATTTTATTTCTATAGAAAATGTCGTTAAAAGTTTATTTCTATAGATAATTTTGCTAAAATTTTTTTTTTAGAAAATTTTGTCAAAATATTATTTCTATAGACAATTTTGTCACAATTTTATTTCTACAGAAAACTATGTCAAAATTTGTTTTCTATAGAAAATTTTCTCAAAGTTTTATTTCTATAGAAAATTTTCTCAAAATTTTATTTCTATAGAAAATTTTCTAAAAATTTTATTTCTGTAGAAATTTTTCTCAAAATTTTATTTCTATAGGAAATTTTCTCAAAATTTTATTTCTATAGAAAATTTCCTCAAAATTTTATTTCTATAAAAGTTTTTGTCAAAATTTTATTTCTATTGAAATTCTCTCAAAATTTTATTTCTATAGAAAATTTTGTCAAAATTTTATTTCTATAAAAAATTTTGTCAAAATTTTATTTCTATAGAAAATTTTGTCAAAAGTTTATTTCTATAGAAAATTTTGTTAAAATTGTATTTCTACAGAAATTTTTGTCAAAATTTTATTTCTATAGAAAATTTTCTCAAAGTTTTATTTCTATAGAAAATTTTCTCAAAATTTTATTTATATAGAAAATTTTCTAAAAATTTTATTTCTGTAGAAATTTTTCTCAAGATTTTATTTCTATAGAAAATTTTCTCAAAATTTTATTTCTATAAAAGTTTTTCTCAAAATTTTGTTCCTATTGAAATTCTCTCAAAATTTTATTTCTACACTCATAGAAAAAATTCTGCTAAAAACAGCAGTCGATGTCTGCTGTTATATTTCTGTACTTCAGGGCCTAATGAACAACAATTTATAAAATTTTTAGGTTATAAATTTTTTCCCAAAGCATATTTAAGAACCAAAAGTAGGTTTTGGTGTATTTTTGCACTGTAATATACTTACAAGCTCCTAAATACGATCAGCAAATATTTTGTTTGCTGTTATGCCTCAATTTTATAAATATTCAGATTTTTGGTCAAATACTATAGATATTCATAAAATATTGTTTTAATTATGTTAGGATAGCTCCTATGTTGACATTTTTATTTGTTTTAGCCAAATAAAACATGTTTTATTATAATATAGCTTCAAAATAAATAGCAGGAAATGTTTGCTATTTCAGCAAACAGTGACTGCTGTCCCTTTTTCAGCAGACTTTCTGCTGTTTTAGCAGACTTTTCTGCTGTCCCTACTAACAAATTTCTTTGGGTGTATAGAAAATTTTTTCAAAATTTTATTTCTATAGAAAATTTTGTCAAAATTTTATTTCTATAGAAAATTTTGTCAAAATTTTATTTATGTAGAAATTTTTTTCAAAATTTTATTTCTATAGAAAGTTTTATCAAAATTTTATTTCTATAGAAAATTTTGTCAAAATGTTATTTCTATAGAAAATTTTATCAAAATTTTATTTCTATAGAAAAATTTGATAAAGTTTAATTTCTATAAAAAATGTTGTCAAAATTTTATTTCTATAAAAAATGTTGTCAAAATTTTATTTATGTAGAAAATTTTGTCAACATTTTATTTCTATAAAAAATTTTGTCAAAATTTTATTTATGTAGAAAATTTTGTCAAAATTTTATTTCTATAGAAAATTTTGTCAAAATTTTATTTCTATAGAAAATTTTGTCAAAATTTTATTTCTATAGAAAATTTTGTAAAATAGTCAATCTACCAAATAGTAAAAACTCTACCATTTTCTGGTAAAATTCCACCAACTGTGGCCATCGTTGGTAGAAAGGCGACGCTTCGTAATGAATATGAGCCCCAATAAAATGTAACTGAATCATAAAATTCTAAAATGGCTAATGGCTAAAGTCCGGGTAGAAAGTCCCGAAGCGAAAATAGGTCCAACTTGACGAAGTGCAATCCCTAAACGAAACTGAGGTTAATTTTCGTTTAAAAAATTGTGGTTTATTTTCATAATATAAGGGGGAAATTTATCCCCAGAAAATAAAAAAGTTCATATTGTTGTTTTCCATATACATTTTGGGGTCCTACTTCATTTAGGTATTGGAGCCCATATTCTTAGCGCCTCATACTACGGACAAGTGCCGTAGAGAGATCTATTTTCTGTTTTCCTTACTTTTAGTTATCCCATTGGCTCCACTTTTGAGAATAAACTTTGCGAGGATTGCACATGTGTCTTGGGTGGTCATAGTAGTTGTAAACCCAAAAAATGTCCCCCTTGCAAGGAACCGGATCAACGACCCATTGTGGGTACTGGTTGCTATTGCAAGTGTGAACCATGCCCCAAACACCAACGATTGTGTCCATCCAGCGGTGATTGCATTGCTGAAACTCTATGGTGTAATGGCATTAAAGATTGTGCCGATGATGAGGATAGCAGCTGTTCCAATGTCATCTATGTAAATAATAAACCAAATGTTACAACCACAGAGTGTAAGTTATCATCTCACAAAATATTACCTAAACAGGAGTTTAATATGTTTGCTTTGTTTTATCTTACAGCGGAAATAATTTCTTGTCCTGCCCCTGAGTGTCCTCCCAAGATGAAGATGAAAATTACCGAGAAAAAACAAAGAAAAATGTCTAACATGTTTTCGTCCACGTAAGAATTTTCCTCTAATTTTGCCCTTATTGCTATTTAAATTAACTTTGCCATTTCGTTAGCTTTACCAAAAAAGTCACTGTTAATCGGGCTGAAGATGGCCGTGTAACTAAAACGAAAGTTATCACCTCTTCTGAGGAGTTCCTTGATAAACCTTCGGAAGAATTTGATGTGGTTCATGAAGAGGATTGTGCCGAATTTACTTGTGTACCCATCAAAGAGGTTGTGGTCAGTAAAAACATCTCGAGATCTTGTACTCCACCTTCGTGTCCTGACAAATATGTGGTCGAATTGGATATGTCATCGGTAAAGCCTGGAGATTGTCCACCCTATGCCTGCATATTGAAACCGAATAAGGATGATTTCTGTGAGATTAGTGGCAAAGTGTTTAGGACTTTTGATGGTACCGAATTCAACTATGAGACCTGTAGTCATATTTTGGCCAGAGATTTATTGAATTCATCATGGGTCATATCGCGTAAGTAACAATATTCTTCTATGTATCAGGATTTCAACCAAAGTCAGAATCAAAACTTAGATTCCATTTGAGAATATATATTGACATCACATGCAAAACTTTAGCTAGATCGGATGAGATTTTATTCACAAAGCCGAGTAAAAATAACGGAAGACAGAGTTAGTATAGCCTTCATCCTATGGTCCGGGGTATAAAAACGTAAAAGTATGGCATTTAGTGGCAGTGTTGCCAGTATTGGGGATTTTTTTTCGTGGATGGAGACGAAATTTTTGAGTTGGGGAATTGGGGATTTGGTAGAGAAATTCCGTAAATTTGGTGATTTTTTCGACATCAGTTCAGTATAAAAACATTACAATAATTATTTATATTATTTATATTATGTTTATTTATACATTATTAAAATAAATACAAAAAGGTGAAAATGAAGCATTTGGACTAGAAACGGACACAGCATTTTATTTTGGGGTCCCCAGCGTTAATCTATAATTTTACTCAGCTAGGTTAAGACATTTCTTTACGTTTGTGAAATTATTTTGTTAGGACTAAGTCCTAAATTTTGTCCTATCATCAGTGTTCATCACTGATTTGTCCAATATATACCATAAATATAACAAGTATATACGGCCGTAAGTTCGGCCAGGCCGAATCTTATGTACCCTCCACCATGGATTGCGTAGAAACTTCTACTAAAGACGGTCATCCACAATTAAATTACTTGGATTGCGGTCCATGGCAAGGCATCTTACAACTTCTTAACACCATCTTCGAAATTGTAAGTTAGTCCATGCGGGATATATAGTAGACAAAAGAAAGGTCAATTAAATACGTATATATTCAGTTCTTGACCGGTATATATAGGGAAGAAATAATTACGAACCAATATGAACTTTTGTTCGGTAATTACAGAGCTAGAATTGAAATATAGGGGTCGCTTTATATGGGGGCCATATACAATTATGAACACGAGTCTACCAAAAATGGCATATTTTTTTACTGTTTGGTAGAATTCTTGATGTTTTGGAAGATTTTGCAAAATATTCCTCTACAATTATGAAATGCTTCATTAATTATACCCTTCACCACTACTGTGGTACTGGGTATAATAAGTTTGTGCATTTGTATGTAACGCCAAGAAATAGTGGTCATAGACCTATCTTTTAGTATACCGATCGGCTTAGAATTAAATTCTGAGTCGATTTAGCGATGTCCGTCTGTCTGTCTGTCCGTCCGTCTGTCTGTATATGTAATTTTGTGTACAAAGTACAACTCGCAATTTAAGTCCGATCGTCCTCAAATTTGGCATAGGGCCGTTTCTTGGGACAGAGACAATCGCTATTGGTTTTGGAAAAAATCGGTTCAGATTTAGATATAGCTGCCATATATATTTATCCCCGATTTGGTCATAGTTAGCGTGTTTATCAACCGATTTTCTTGAAATACCGTACATCCAAATATTTTATGAATCTCGAAAATCCTGCAAACTATCAGCCAAATCGGTTCAGATTTATATATAGCTCCCATATATATCTTTCGTCCGATTTAGACTCATATGACCACAGAAGCCAAAGTTTACCATATACTAGCGAAATGTACCGATCTTCGTGAAATTTTGCACAGAGGGTAGCATTGACATTCTACCAATGCTTGGTAAATATGATTGAAATCGGTTCAAATTTAGATATAGCTCCCATATATATCTTTCGTCCGATTTAAACTTATATGGCCACAAAAGCCAGAGTTTTGCCGTGATTTGCTTCAAATTTTGCACAAGGAGTACATTTAATAGTATCGTTAAGTGTGTCAAATTTTGTTAAAATCGGTTCAGATTTAGATATAGCTCACATATATATCTTTCGCCCGATTTGGACTTATATGGTCTCAAAAGCCCGAGTATTGCCCTGACTTACTTCAAATTTTGCACAAGCGGTACTTTTAACGATACTATTGTATGTACCAAATATGGTCATCTATACATTTAGATATAGCTCCCATATATATCTTTCGTCCGATTTGAACTTATATGGCCTCAAAATCCAGGGTTTTGCCATGATTTGCTTCAAATTTCGCACAAGGAGTACGTTTAGTAGTATCGTTGATTGTGCCAAATTTGGTTGAAATCGGTTCAGATTTAGATATGGCTCCCATATATATCTTCCGTCCGATTTGCACTCATATGACCAGGTTGGCCAAAGTTATACTCCCATTTACGTGAAATTTCGCATAGATAGCAGAAGTATTATTCTAACTATACATGTCAAATTTAGTCAAAATCGGTTCAGATTATATATAGCTCCCATACATACGTACACCAGAGTTGGGGAAATAAGGTAGACTGTTACACATTTTAGACCCATTTTCAATGGAAGTTTTCTCCAATTATAACTGGATAGCGTTAGCCGATTTAAATTTTAATTCTAGAGATTTTGTAGAAGTAAAAAAATTGTCTCCTTTATATAGCTTCCAGCAAATGTGAAGTAGTTGAGATGGTAAAACAAATTTTGGCCTACATAGGGGTGAAGTCGACCCCGCCCGACTTTAGACTTTACTTACTTGTTTTCTATAGATATAACATTTTGACAAAAGTTTCTACAGAAATAAAATTTTGACAAAATTTTCTATAGAAATAAAGTTTTGACAAAATTTTCTATAGAAATATAATTTTTTTGGGTGCTATATATAATATAGATCGATCCGGACCAATTTTGGCATGGTTGTTATCGGCCATATACTAGCGAAATGTGCCAAAATTCAACCGGATCGGATGAATTTTGCTCTTCCAAGAAGCTCCGGAGGTCAAATTTGGGGATCGGTTTATATAAGGGCTATAAATAATTATGGACCGATATGGACCAATTCTGGCATGGTTGTTAGAGACCATATACTAACACCACGTACCAAATTTTAACCGAATCATATGAAATTTGCTTCACTTAAAGGCTCTGCAAGCCAAATCTAGGGATAGGTTTATATGGGGGCTATATATAATTATGGACCGATATGGACCAATTCTGACAGGGTTGTTAGAGACCATATACTAACACGATGTTCCAAATTTCAGCCAAATCGTATGAATTTTTCTTCTCTTAGAGGCTCCGCAAGGCAAATCTGACGATCGGTTTATATGGGGGCTATATACAATTATGAACCGATGTAGACCAATTTTTGTATGGTTGTTAGAGACCATATACCAAAACCATATACCAAATTTCAGCCGGATCGAATGAAATTTGCTTCTCTTTGAGGCTCCGCAAGCCAAGTCTGGGGATCGGTTTATATGTGGTCTATATATAATTATAGACCGATGTGGACCAATTCTGACACGGTTGTTAGAGACCATATACTAACACCACGTACCAAATTTTAACCGAATCATATGAAATTTGCTTCTCTTAAAGGCTCTGCAAGCCAAATCTAGGGATAAGTTTATATGGTGGCTATATATAATTATGATCCGATGTGGACCAATTTTTGCATGGATGTTAGAGACCATATACTAACAGCGCGTTCCACATTTGAACCGGATCGGATGAATTTTGCTCCTCCAAGAGGCTCCGGGGGTCAAATCTGGAGAACGGTTTATATGGGGGCTATATATAATTATGGACCGATATGGACCAATTCTGACACGGTTGTTAGAGACCATATACTAACACCATGTTCCAAATTTAAACCGGATCGGATGAAATTTGCTTCTCTTAGAGGCTCCGCAAGCTAAATCTGGGAATCGGTTTATATGGGGGCTATATACAATTATGGACCGATGTAGACTAATTTTTGTATGGTTGTTAGAGACCATATACCAAAACCATGTACCAAATTTCAGCCGGATCGGATGAAATTTGCTTCTCTTTGAGGCTCCGCAAGCCAAATCTGGGGATCGGTTTATATGTGGGCTATATATTATTATAGACCGATGTGGACCAATTTTTGCGTGGTTGTTAGAGACCATATATAAACACCATGTACCAAATTTCAGCCGGATCGGATGAAATTTGCTTCTCTTAGAGGCCTCGCAAGCCAAATTTGGGGATCCGTTTATATGGGGGCTATACGTAAAAGTGGACCGATATGGCCCATTTGCAATACCATCCGACCTACATCAATAACAACTACTTGTGCCAAGTTTCAAGTCGATAGCTTATTTCGTTCGGAAGTTAGCGTGATTTCAACAGACGGACGGACGGACGGACGGACATGCTCAGATCGACTCAGAATTTCACCACGACCCAGAATATATATACTTTATGGGGTCTTAGAGCAATATTTCGATATGTTACAAACGGAATGACAAAGTTAATATACTCCCCATCCTATGGTGGAGGGTATAAAAATTTTAGTTAATTTGCTCCAAAGATTGTCTTTTCTAATTTGAATTTTTATTTTCCCCTCTATTTTAGTTCATTTGGAGTGCACCGATGCCACACGCAAAGTTTGTCGTAAAACGATTACCATCAAGGATGCTGTACGTGGTGCTACCCTAACAATTCTACCCAGAAAACGTTTGAATTTTAATGGCTTCGAATACACTGTACCACAATTGATAAACTCACCCATATGCAAGGCATCGTTCGTTGTCTCTCAGGTGGGCGATACAGTTATGGTAGTATCGCCAGACAATGGTTTCTGGGTACGCTACGATGACATTGGATACATTAGAATAGGCGTTTCATCGAAATTCATTAAGACCGTTGATGGTCTATGTGGTTACTATGATGGCAATGCCAGCAATGACAAGCGTGCTCCCGATGGCACCCAAATGCCAAATACAGTGAAATTCGGTGAAAGTTGGTTTGACAATAAAACGCCCAAAGATCAGTGCTATCCTCAGACATGTCCATTGAAATTGCGTACACAGGCATTGACATTGTGCAATTCAATCAAGTAAGTATGACAAGGGGGAAAGGGAAATGCTACCTAAAAATTTCTCAATATTCTATTTTTAAATTTTTAGTCGATTACTCTTTTCAGTTTCAAACACCATCTCAAATGGAAATATTTTGGTTATATATTTTTTTTCTATTTAGGTTCGATGAATTTATCAATTGCAAAAAATCGGTCAGCTATAAACCTTTCGCCACAAAATGTGTGGAAACCACCTGTGAGTGTCTCAAGGTACATGATGGTGATGTCAAGAAATGTAGATGCAATCTTATGGAGGATTATGTTAAACAATGTCTGGCTGTAAATCCCAATGTAAAATTGGATACATGGAGAGCGAAACATCAATGCGGTAAGTATGGTGTCATATCGTAAGCTTTAACCTATAAATCGGAAATCGGCCATTTGGTCATTCATTTATCTTTCATAGAAATTGCCTGTCCAGCACCTTTTGTACATTCCGATTGTTATAAACGTCGCTGCGAACCATCCTGTGATACTCTGAATACTGATGATTGTCCCGTTTTATCGGATGCCTGCTTTGCCGGTTGCTATTGTCCAGAGGGTACCGTACGTAAGGATGAAACCTGTGTGCCCATTTCAGAGTGTAAAGATTGTGTATGCGATACCATTGGTGCCAAAAAGTATTTCACTTATGATCGCAATGATTTTGCTTTTAATGGAAATTGCACATATTTGTTGTCCAGAGATATAGTCCTACCAGGTGTTCATACTTTCCAGGTGAGAAATTTATAATGTGGATATTCTATATCTATCTTGTCTTTTATTTTATGGAAATCATAGCAAATCGATGTATTAATTGTTGCTGGTCAAACTCGAGTCACCGATTCTGTGACCACCATCGCCTAATGGAAAAGCCCTTTTTCAATTGAAAGCAAAATTTATGTAGCTCCTTTTGTACTAAAAATTCATCAACATGACAAAAGTCGCTACGTAGGTTAGGTTAGGTTAGGTTAGGTGGCAGCCCGATGTAACAGGATCACTTAGACTATTCAGTTCATTGTGATACCACATTGGTGAACTTCTCTCTTATCACTGATTCTGCCTGATTCCATGTTAAACTCAATGACAAGGGACCTCCCTTTTATAGCCGAACGGCTTTCCACACTGCAGTGAAACCACTTAGAGAAGCTTTGAAACCCTCAGAAATGTCACCAGCATTACTGAGGTGGGATAATCCACCGCTGAAAAACTTTTTGGTGTTCGGTCGAAGCAGGAATCGAACCCACGACCTTGTGTGTGCAAGGCGGGCATGCTAACTATTGCACCACGGTGACTGGCTACGTAGCAAATTGTTTTTTAATAAAACTTAATTTTCCCCAAATTTGGAAAAAGTCGAATTTTCCACTTTTGCAAAAATCCGAATGTCGGCACTTTTCTCTCGACCAGCTGATTGAACACTCGGCTTTGTTATATTAACGAAATATGTCATTAAAATTGTAAAAAATTGAAAAAAAAACTTCGCAATGCAGGGTGACTGATATGTAACGCAACAAAGTATTTAGTATTATACCCTCCACCATTGGATGGGGGTATATTAACTTTGTTCCGTTCTGTTTGTAACATATCGAAATATTGCTCTAAGACCCCATAAACTATATATATTCTGGGTCGTGGTGAAATTTTGAGTCGATTTGAGCATGTCCGTCCGTCCGTCCGCCTGTTGAAATCACGCTAACTTCCGAACGAAACAAGCTATCGACTTGAAACTTGGCATAAGTAGTTGTTATTGATGTATGTCGGATGGTATTGCAAATGGGAAATATCGG
The DNA here is from genome assembly GCF_050003625.1 of Haematobia irritans. Lineage (NCBI taxonomy): Eukaryota > Metazoa > Arthropoda > Insecta > Diptera > Muscidae > Haematobia > Haematobia irritans. Next base: position 21,436,274 of record NC_134400.1, read on the forward strand.
ACCACTTTTAGGTATAGCCCCCATATAAACCGATCCACAGATTTGGCTTGCAGAGCCTTTTGGAGGAGCAAATCCGCTTGAAATTTGGTATGTGGTGCAAGTATATGGTCTTTAACAATCATGCAAAAATTGGTCCTTATCGGTCCATAATTATATATAGCCCCCATATAAACCGATCCCCAGATTTGACCTCCGGAGCCTCTTGGAGAAGCAAAATTCATCCGATTCGGTTGAAATTTGGTATGTGGTGTTAGTATATTGTCTATAACAACCATGCACAAATTGGTTCATATCGGTCCATAATTATATATAGCCCCCATATAAACCGATCCCCAGATTTGACCTCCGGACCATCTTCGAGGAGTAAAATTCATCCGATTCGGTTGAAATTTGGTATGTGGTGCTAGTATATGGTCTCTTGGAGGAGCAAAATTCATCCGATCCGCTTGAAATTTGGTATGTGGTGTAAGTATATGGTCTTTAACAACCATGCAAAAATTGGTCCGTATCGGTCCATAATTATATATAGCCCCCCTATAAACCGATCCCCAGATTTGACCTCCAGAGCCTCTTGGAGAAGCGAAATTCATCCGATCCGGTTGAAATTTGGTACGTGGTGTTAGTATATGGTATCTAACAACCACGCAAAAACTAGTCCATTTCGGTCCATAATTATATATAGCCCCCATATAAATCGATCCCCAGATTTGACCTCCGGAACCTCTTGGAGGAGCAAAATTCATCCGATGTAGTTGAAATTTGGTACGTGGTGTCAGTATATGGTCTCCAACAACCAAGCAAAAATTGGTCCATATAGGTCCATTATTATATATAGCCCCCATATAAACCGATCCCCAGATTTGACCTCCGGAGCCTCTTGAAAAAGCAAAATTCATTCGATCCGGTTGAAATTTGGCATTTGGTGTTAGTATATGGTCTATAACAACAATGCAAAAATTGGCCCATATCGGTCGATAATTATATGTAGCCCACATATGAACCGATCCCCAGATTTGACCTCCGGAACCTCTTGGAGGAGCAAAATTCATCCGATTCGGTTGAAATTTGGTACATTTCGCTAGTATATGGCCCCTAACAGCCATGCAAAAATTGGTCCATATCGGTCTATAGTTATAAAGGGTGATTTGTTAAGAGCTTGATAACTTTTTTAAAAAAAAAAACGCATAAAATTTGCAAAATCTCATCGGTTCTTTATTTGAAACGTTAGATTGGTCCATGACATTTACTTTTTGAAGATAATTTCATTTAAATGTTGACCGCGGCTGCGTCTTAGGTGGTCCATTCGGAAAGTCCAATTTTGGGCAACTTTTTCGAGCATTTCGGCCGGAATAGCCCGAATTTCTTCGGAAATGTTGTCTTCCAAAGCTGCAATAGTTGCTGGCTTATTTCTGTAGACTTTAGACTTGACGTAGCCCCACAAAAAATAGTCTAAAGGCGTCAAATCGCATGATCTTGGTGGCCAACTTACCGGTCCATTTCTTGAGATGAATTGTTCTCCGAAGTTTTCCCTCAAAATGGCCATAGAATCGCGAGCTGTGTGGCATGTAGCGCCATCTTGTTGAAACCACATGTCAACCAAGTTCAGTTCTTCCATTTTTGGCAACAAAAAGTTTGTTAGCATCGAACGATAGCGATCGCCATTCACCGTAACGTTGCGTCCAACAGCATCTTTGAAAAAATACGGTCCAATGATTCCACCAGCGTACAAACCACACCAAACAGTGCATTTTTCGGGATGCATGGGCAGTTCTTGAACGGCTTCTGGTTGCTCTTCACTCCAAATGCGGCAATTTTGCTTATTTACGTAGCCATTCAACCAGAAATGAGCCTCATCGCTGAACAAAATTTGTCGATAAAAAAGCGGATTTTCTGCCAACTTTTCTAGGGCCCATTCACTGAAAATTCGACGTTGTGGCTCGTTAGTAAGTCTATTCATGATGAAATGTCAAAGCATACTGAGCATCTTTCTCTTTGACACCATGTCTGAAATCCCACGTGATCTGTCAAATACTAATGCATGAAAATCCTAACCTCAAAAGAATCACCCTTTATATAGCCAATGGCCAATCACACAAAAATGGGTCCATATTGCCAAAAATAATCTACCAAAATTTTATTTCAATACAAAATTTTGTCAAAATTTTATTACTATAGAAAATTTTGTCAAAATTTTATTTCTATAGAAAATTTTGTCAACATTTTATTTCTATAGAAAATTTTATCAAAATTTTATTTCTATAGAAAATTATGTCGAACTGAATTATATACGTCTTTAATCGGCCTTTTTATACCCTCCACCATAGGATGGGGGTATATTAACTTTGTCATTCCGTTTGTAACACATCGAAATATTGCTCTAAGACCCCATAAAGTATATATATTCTGGGTCGTGGTGAAATTCTGAGTCGATCTGAGCATGTCCGTCCGTCCGTCCGTTGAAATCACGCTAACTTCCTAACGAAACCAGCTATCGACTTGAAACTTGGCACAAGTAGTTGTTATTGATGTAGGTCGGATGGTATTGCAAATGGGCCATATCGGTCTACTTTTACGTATAGCCCCCATATAAACGGACCCCCAAATTTGGCTTGCGGACCCCCAAATTTGGCTTGCGAGGCCTTCATCCGCTCCGGCTGAAATTTGGTACATGGTGTTAGTATATGGTCTCTAACAATCATGCAAAAATTGGTCCACATCGGTCCATAATTATATATAGCCACCATATAAACCGATCCCCCGATTTGGCTTGCGAGGCCTCTAAGAGAAGCAAATTTCATCCGATCCGGCTGAAATTTGGTACATGGTGTTAGTATATGGTCTCTAACAACCATGCAAAAATTGGTCCACATCGGTCCATAATTATATATAGCCCCATATAAACCGATCCCCCGATTTGGCTTGCGAGGCCCCTAAGAGAAGAAAATTTCATCCGATCCGGCTGGTCTCTAACAATCATGCAAAAATTGGTCCTCATCGGTCCATAATTATATATAGCCCCCATATAAACCGATCCCCCGATTTGGCTTGCGAGGCCTCTAAGAGAAGCAAATTTCGTCCGATCCTTCTGAAATTTGGTACATGGTGTTAGTATGTGGTCTCTAACAACCATGCAAAAATTGGTCCACATCGGTCAATAATTATATATAGCCCCCATATAAACCGATCACCAGATTTGACCTCCGGAGCCTCTTGGAAGACCAAAATTCATCTGATTCAGTTGAAATTTGGTACGTGGTGTTAATATATGGCCTGAAACTCCCATGCAAAAATTGGTCGATATCGGTCCATAATTATATATAGGCCCCATATGAATCGATCCCCAGATTTGACCTCCAGAGCCCCTTGGAAGAGCAAAATTCTTCCCATTCGGTTGAAATTTGGTATGTGATGTTAGTATATATACAACCATGCATGAATTGGTTCCTATCGGTCCACAATTATATATAGCTCCCATATAAACCGATCCCCAGATTTGACCTCCGATGCCTTTTGAAGAAGCAAAATTCATCCGATCTGCTTGAAATTTGGTACGTGGTGGTAGTATATGATATTTAACAACCATGCCAAAAGTGGTCCATATCAGTCCATAATCATACATAGCCCCATATAAACCGATCCCGAGATTTGGTTTTGGAGCCTTTTGGAGGAGCAAATTTCATCCGAGTGAATTGAAATTTGGTACATTGTGCTAGTATATGGTCGTTAACAACCATGCCTAACTAGGTCCATATCGGTCTATAGTTATATATGGCCCTCAGATAAATCGATCCCCAGTCACTCAAAAATTGGTCCATATCAAGTTCATAATTGTATATAGCCCCATATAAGCGACCCCCATATTTCAATGCTGGATACCTTGCCATCGGTATCCATGGTGGAGGGTACATAAGATTCGGCCTGGCCGAACTTACGGCCGTATATACTTGTTTTGTTTAATATATCCCCCGTATGGACTAGCTTACAATTTAGAAGACGGTGTTAAGGATTTTTAAGATACCTTGTCATCGGCAAGTGTTATCGCAACCCAAGTAATTCGATTGTGGATGACAGTCTTTTTGTAGAAGTTTCTACGCAATCCATGGTGGAGGGTACATAAGATTCGGCCTGGCCGAACTTATGGCCGTATATACTTCTTTTTTGCTAACATTGTGTTTCTTTCCAGGGTATTAACCGAATTCAATGTTAACCCTTTCACTGCCGAAATAATCCCAACGTTACAAACTTAAGATTTTCTTCTGTTTTTACTTGTATTAACAGCATGTAGAATAAAAATTTTAATTCTGAGGACCTACCTCAATTACTTCAAGAGCTATATGAGTTTGTTCTGAAAACTTGATTCTTGGATTGTGACCAAATAGCTCTATGAAAATAAGCGGTTTTTGACCTATTATATCTTTCGAAGTGTGAGAAAAACTACAAAAAAGACCCCAAAAAAATATCAGCTATAGTTTTTGTACGAATGTCCATTTACCACAGACATACAGTAGAAAAATGGACTCAAAATTTCGTATTTTTCGTTCATTGCTAAAGAAGTTTATAAAAATGCATTTTATGTAAAATATTTATAGCTTATTTAGATTATAGCCTCTACTTTAAAATAAGATAGAGAAAAAAATAGAAACTAAATTGATAAATAGAGTTTGGTGTCGTTTTCGTATGTCCTCCTTGGTGGACATCGGTAGTGAAAGGGTTAAGCGTAGAGAATTTGTAGAGTTTTAAAAAATTTGTCCAAATCGATTTAAATTTAAATATATGTGTATGGGAATACAAACCTTTATATAGCTCCCACCAAATTTAATGGATTTGAGATCGTACTGTGGTCTACACAGTGGTGAAGGGTATAATATAGGCGGGGCGCCCGACTTTTAACTGTATTTAATTATTTTTCAATATGTGTTGCATTCCTTGTCGCATTTTCAGGTATACGTTACCATGGATGATTGCCGCAAATTGGGTAAACTATCAGCTCCGGAACATTCGAGTTGTGCCAAATCCCTGCATATTCTCAATGGTGATCATGTCATACACATTCAAAGAGATCCTAAAAAGCCTAAGGCATTGCAAGTCCTAGTCGATGGTTTTATGGTTAAGAAACTCCCATATAAAGATAGCTGGATTAATCTGAAAGACATACCCGGCAAGGAATTGGTTCTCAGTTTAACTGAGGCCCATGTTGAACTTAAGGCGGCTTTTGAAGATTTGATTTTCTCCATTGGTGTTCCCAGCGTTAAGTATGGCAGTAAAATGGAAGGTCTCTGTGGTGATTGTGATGGTAATCCCAATAATGATTTACAACCCAATCCGGCTAAGAAGAAGGGTCGTAAAGCCAGCACTGATTTGGTTGATGTCATCAACTCCTGGAAGGCTGATGAACCCAAATTGGGTTTGGAAGTCGATGAGTGTTTGAGTGAAATCGATGTCACGGAAGAGTGTTTACCTTTGCCCCCAGAGAAAGATCCTTGCATGTTGATGTTTGATGAAGGCATATTTGGCAAATGCAATATGATTGTGGACCCCTTGCCCTATATATCCACTTGCCAGCAAGATATGTGCAAACCGGGTAACGATCAAAAGGGCTCTTGTGAATCCCTATCGGCCTATGCCAAGGAATGTGCCAAACAGGGCATTTGCTTAGATTGGCGCAGTCCCGATCTGTGTCCCTACGATTGTCCCATGGACATGCATTACGAATCATGTGGCTGTTCCAAGTCTTGTGATTCCTTGCAGCAATTAAATGAATTCCAAGCGGTCAATATGAATACCAATACAATGGTAAATACCGTCACCACCGAGGAATTGTGTGGACCCAGTGAAAGATACGAAGGTTGTTTCTGTCCACCTGGTAAGGTCTTGGATAATGGCCGTTGTATCAGCGAGGAATTGTGTGTGAAATGTGAAGATCCCGATCATATGCCTGGTGAGCGTTGGCAGAAGGACAAATGCACTGAATGTCTGTGCGACAAGCAAGGAAAGACGCAATGTTTGGAACGCAAATGTTTGGTCGAGGAGAATATCTGTGCCGAAGGTTTTGTCCAACAAAAGAAATACGATCCCGAAGATCAGTGTTGTCCTCGTTTTACTTGTGTCCAGGAACCACCACAACCGCAACGCAAAGACTGTCTGGAGCCCTTGATGCCTGTATGTGGACCGGGACAATTTAAGAAAATCAAAACCGGTTCGGATGGATGTCCCCAATATATATGCGGTGAGTATGGCCTATTTGACCTCGATGAGCGGGGGACGAAAGGAAACTAAATGCGTTTGATTTTCAGAATGTAAGCCCAAAGAGGAATGTGAGCCATTGAAACCCCCAGGAATTTTGAAACCTGGTGAGAAACTAGTCAAGGACGAGTCTGGCTGTTGTCCCACACAAAAAATTGCCTGTGATAAGAGTGAATGTCCCGTCAAACCAGAGTCTTGTGCAGAGGAATTCTATGAAGTCTATACGAAACAAGAAGCCGCCGATTGTTGTCCCACATATTATTGTGATCCACCCAAGGACGTTTGCATCGTAGAAGAGGATGATCCTAATGGAAAATATACCAAGACTATAGCCGATACATGGACAGATCCCAAGGATCCTTGTCGATTAATGCAATGTTCATATGGACCCCATGATACTGCCCAGATTCTGAGCACCATAGTAACATGTGACACAAAATGTGGTCCCGGTTTTGAGTATAAGCGAAAAGATCTCTCCAAATGCTGTGGCGAATGTGTCCAGACCCAATGTGTATTGGATGGTAAACTCTATGAAGCCAACGAACAATGGAAGTCAGCCACAGACAATTGCACCACCTATGCATGTGTGAAAAAGGGTGAAAGTTTGATTGTAAGTTCGATGAGAGAGACTTGCCCGGATGTTAGCGATTGCCGAGAAGATTTGTTAATGCCACAAAAGGACAGTTGTTGTATGATTTGCAAGGAGGAACCACGCAAGGAAGATATGAGTAAGTTGGGTAGTAAAAGCTTGTAACGAAAATGTTCATTCAAATTGAGCCAACGAAATAATTTCTTAACAACAAAGAAATTTTTCGTTATTGCATTGACATTTTTGATTTTATAACGAAACGTTTCATACTATTAATGAACACTTTCGTTTTCCTAATGAGCCAATGAAACAATTTCGTAAATACAAAGAATGTTTTTTTTGTAAAGAATTATTGTTTTGATAGCAAAACGTTTAATAATATTTCATTGTCGTAATGAACGAATTTCGTTGGCTCACTTTCTGTTGAAATTTTCTTTGTGCCAACGAAACGATTTGAGCCAATCAAACAATTTCGTAAATACAAAGAATATTTTATTGTAAAGAATTCTTGTTTTAATAGCAAAACGTTCCATACTATTAACGAACATTTCCAATGTCATAATGAAGAAGTTTCTTAGGCGAAATTTTCTTTGTGTGTATTGTGGGAAAATATTGCAAACCAAAATTGAGCCACTGAAACAATTTTGTCACTGGAATAAATCTGTCAGCTATAAAAGGAGTGGCTTAGAAATGTAAGCAACCCGAACTTGGTTGTAATACATATGAACCACACTATAAATTTAATTTAATTTTCGCACGAGTTAGTTAATTTTTCTAACAAAACCGTTAGCCTCTTTTGTATAGTGTTTATTTAAAAGGTCTCAAAAATTTTTTCCACACTGGTATCGATTGAAAAATAATCAATGGCCATTTTATTTTTTGTTTTCCTACACAGCCAATTGTTTGCCTGTTTCTTTGGCCGAAACGGAAACTCGTAACTTGGTTAAGGTCCTAAAACCTGGTCATGGCTATTGTATCAATGAGAAGCCCATACAAGGTTTCACCGAATGCATGGGCTCTTGTAATTCTGGCTCGAAATACAATAAAGGTATGTTACTTGTTTTAATAATTTTTCAGGTGATTCAAAAGTAAACTTCTTCCTCTCTCTCTCTCTCTCTCTCTCGGCATCTTCCAGACACTTTCGTCCAAGACAAGATATGCCATTGTTGCAATATCAAATCCTATAAAACGATTACAGTTCAATTGACTTGTGAAGATGGTATCAAAATCTCCAAGGAATTGGAAATACCATCTGCCTGTGGTTGTCAACCCTGTTCCGATTCCACTGAGTATCAAACATCAGCCAATGGTCTTGATATTCGTATGCAACCTTTGCCTTTGGCCGAAATCATAAAAATGAAACGACACTGATGGGAAGGAGGTGAACGGCAGATATTGGTGGGAAATTAATTTGAAATTAAATTTTGACTCGGGCTTTAGTATAAGGAGTATATTTAGCATAAGGATATTGTATGTAAGATTTCCTTGTTATAATAAAACAAAAAGAAAATTAAGAAAGCAAAAGCAATGATGTATACACGCTCACAAAAAATCGCTTCTGTAACATATACTCCCAAACATATTTTGCTTCAAGCATATACATTTTTGGGTATTGCCCAAACATTTATATGTTTGATCTCTTCCAATATATAATATGTTTGAAAGCATATTGGTCTAAACAATATATGTTTGGGTAGTCTAAGTTCCAAACATTTTGTATTTTTGCATCCAAATTCAATAATGTTGTCTTCCAAAAAACAATATGTTATTATGTGAACATATAATATGTTTGGAAGCATTTTGCACCCAAAAATATTATATGCTTAAAAAAATTCTCACAAACAATATTGTGCTCAACATTTTATTTATTTATTTATATATTTACAATCATAATGAATTATGAAAATAAACAGGTAATATAGGTGCTAACAACATAGGTTTTCGACCTGAATGCTCAAAATTTTGTTTCTGCCCAATTGTATATTCCCCCACATCTTTCTCACTTCCACGAGATTTTTTAGTTCTTAGCACCTTTTTCTGTAATACAAACATTGTAGAAGAAATTATTCAATTGTATGATTTTTTTTATTTTAATTTTACCTTTTGCCGGACGGGGATTCGAACAGCGGACCACACAGTTTGTAAGGATCAGAGAAGTAGCTGATCAATTGCCCAAGGAAAAATAAAATGTTAATTTTGAAATAACAAGCAACAACCACCAACTTAATTCAATATCGCTCCCTGTTAAATAGCGCTCCAAGCTACTAAACACATATATGTTTATAGGCTATTTCTAAATTAATATATGTTTGCATCCAAGCATATTATATTTACAAACATTTTATGTCCCAAACATAATATGTTCTAACATATTAACATATATGTCCCAAACATGTTATGCTAGTTTATGAACATTATATGCTTGCACTCAAAAATATTGTGTTTAAAAATTTGTGTCCCAAACATATAATGATTATAGCCAAACATATGAAAAACAGTCTTTTTCATCCGTGTAAAATCTTGATCACTCAAAGATATTCGAGTGTCCATAAGTGGGCGACGGCAAATGGTCTGTTTCTAAATTCTCTCTAAATCTAAAAGGTGCAATCATCCATAAGAGTACGCTTTTTATACCCTGTGCCACACTGTGGAACAGGGTATTATAAGTTAGTGCATATGTTTGCAACACCCAGAAGGAAACGAGATAGACACATGGTGTATTTTGCAATAATGCTCAGGGTGGGTCCCCGAGTCGATCTAGCCATGTCCGTTTGTCCGTCTGTCTGTGAACACATTTTTGTGATCAAAGTCTAGGTCGCAGTTTAAGTCCAATCGCCTCCAAATTTGGCACAAGTTCCTGTTTTGGGTCAGAATGGAAGAAATCGGTTCAGATTTATATATATATCTTTCGCCCGATATGCACTTATATGGCCCTGAAGCCAGAGTTTGCTTGAAATTTTGCACCACGAGAACAATGAGTACTATAGTCAGGTGTGCCAAATTTGATTGAAATCGGTTCAGATTGAGATATAGCTCTAATATACATCTTTCGCCCGATATAGACTTATATGGCCCCAGAAGCAAGAGTTTTACCCTAATTTGCTTGAAATTTTGCACTAGGAGTACAATTAGTAGTGTAGTCTAGTGTGCTCAATTTTATTGAAATCGGTTCAGATTTTGATACGGCTTCCATATATATATTTCTCCCCATTTTCCGTCATATGACCACAGAGTTAAAAGTTGTAGTCCGATTTACGTGAAATTTTGTACAGAGAGTAGAATTAACATACTAAGTATGCATGCCAAATTTGGTTGAAATCGAATCAGATTTCGATTTAGCTTCCATATATATGATTTTCCGATTTGGGCAAAAATGGCCAAAATCTTCAAATTTTCCTTATAAAATCACCACTGCTAAGTCGAAAACTTGTAAAAATGACTCAAATTTTCCTTTATTTCTAATAAATATCTATTGACCGATAAACCATAAATACACTTTTACGAAATTGCCTCAAAATTGGTTCATATTTAAATGTTTCCTATATTTTTATACCCTCCACCATAGGATGGGGGGTATATTAACTATGTCATTCTGTTTGTAATACATCGAAATATTGCTCTAAGATCCCATAAAGTATATATATATTCTGGGTCGTGGTGAAATTCTGAGTCGATCTAAGCATGTTCGTCCATCCGTCTGTCTGTTGAAATCACGCTAACTTCCGAACGAAACAAGCTATCGACTTCAAACTTGGCACAAGTAGTTGTTATTGATGTACATAGGTCGAACGGTATTGCAAATGGGCCATATCGGTCCACTTTTACGTATAACCCCCATATAAACGGACCCCCAGATTTGGCTTGCGGAGCGTATAAGATTAGCATATTTCATCCGATCTGGCTGAAATTTGGTACATGGTCTCTAACAACCATGCAAAAATTGATCCATATCGGTAAATAATTATATATAGCCCCCATATAAAGCGATCCCCAGGTGTGCCCTCCGGAGCCTCTTAGAGGAGCACAATTCATCCGATCCGGTTGAAATTCGGTACGTGGAGTTAGTATATGGTCTCTATATATACTATATGGTCCATAATTATATATAGCCCCCATATAAACCAATCCCCAGATTTGGTTTGCGGACCCTCCTATCCGGCTGAAATTTGGTACATGGTATGAGTATACGGTCTCTAACAACCATGTAAAAATTGGTCCATATGTAGCCCACATATGAACCGATCCCCAGATTTGTCCTCCGCAGCCTCTTGGAGGAGCAAAATTCATCCGATCCGGTTGAAATTTGGAACGTGGTGTTAATATGTGGTCTCTAACAAACACGATATGGACACGAGTTGGTCCATATCGATCCATAATTATATATAGCCCCCAATAAACCGTTCTCCAGATTTGATCTCCGGAGTCTCTTGGAGAAGCAAAATTCATCCGATCCGGTTGAAATTTGCAACGTGATGTTAGTATGTGGCCGCTAATAACCATGCAAAATTTAGTCCATATCGGTCTATAGTTATATATAGCCGTTCCCCAATCACACAAAAATTGTTCCATATCGGTTCACAATCATGGTTGCCACTCGAGCCAAAAATAATCTACCAAAATTTTATTTCTATAGAAAATTTTGTCAAAATTTTATTTTTATAGAAAATTTTTCCACAATGTTATTCCTATAGAAAATTTTGTCAAACTTTACTTCTATAGGAAATTTTGGCAAAATTTTGGCAAAATTTATTTCTATAGAAAATGTTGTCAAAATTTTATATCTATAGAGAATGTTGTCAAAATTTTAATTCTGTTGAAAATTTTGTCAAAATTTTATTTCTATAGAAAATTTTGTCAAAATTTTATTTCTATAGAAAATTATGTCAAAATTTTATTTCTATAGAAATTTTTGTCAAAATTTTATTTCTATAGAAAATTTTGACAAAAGTTTATTTATATAGAAAATTTTGACAAAAGTTTATATAGAAAATTTTATCAAAATTTTACTACTATAGAAAATGTTGTCAAAATTTTATTTTGTCAAAATTTTATTTCTATAGAAACTTTTATCAAAATTTTATTTCTATATTTTGTCAAATTTTGTCAAACTTAATTATATATGTATTAAATGGGCCTTTTTATACCCTCCATCATAGGATGGGGGTATATTAACTTTGTCATTCCGTTTGTAACACATCGAAATATTGCTCTAAGACCCCATAAAGTATATATATTCTGGGTCGTGGTGAAATTCTGAGTCGATCTAAGCATGTCCGTCCGTCTGTTGAAATCACGCTAACTTCCGAACGAAACAAGCTATCGACTTGAAACTTGGCACAAGTAGTTGTTATCGATGTAGGTCGGACGGTATTGAAAATGGGTCATATCGGTCTACTTTTACGTATAGCCCCCATATAAACCGATCCCCAGATTTGGCTTGCGGAGCCTAAAACAGAAGCAAATTGCATCCGATCCGGCTGAAATTTGGTACATGGTGTTAGTATATGGTCTCTAACAACCGTGCAAAAACTGGTTTACATCGGTCCATAATTATATATAGCCCCCATATAAACCGATCCCCAGATTTGGCTTGCGGAGCCTCAAAGAGAAGAAAATTTCATCCGATCCGGCTAAAATTTGGTACATGGTGTTAGTATATGGCCTCTAACAACCGTGCAAAAACTGGTTTACATCGGTCCATAATTATATATAGCCCCCATATAAACCGATCCCCAGATTTGGCTTGCGGAGCCTCAAAGAGAAGAAAATTTCATCCGATCCGGCTAAAATTTGTACATGGTGTTAGTATATGGTCTCTAACAACCGTGCAAAAACTGGTTTACATCGGTCCATAATTATATATAGCCCCCATATAAACCGATCCCAAATTTGGCTTGCGTAGCCTCAACGAGAAGAAAATTTCGTCCGATCCGGCTGAAATTTTGTACATGATGTTGGTATATGGTCTCTAACAACCATGCAAAGATTGGTCCATATCGGTCCTTAATTATATATAGCCCCCATATAAACCGATCCCCAGATTTGGCTTGCGGAGCCTCAAAGAGAAGAAAATTTCATCCGATCCGGCTAAAATTTGGTACATGATGTTGGTATATGGTCTCTAACAACCATGCACAAATTGGTCCATATCGGTCATTAAATATATATAGCCCCCATATAACCGATCCCCAGATTTGGCTTGTGGAGCCTCTAAGAGGAGCATATTTCATCCCATCCGGCTGAAATTTGGTACATGGTGTTGGTATATGGTCTCTAACAATCATGCAAAAATTGGTCCACATCGGTCCTTAATTATATATAGCCCCCATGTAAACCGATCCCCAGATTTGGCTTGCGGAGCCTCAAAGAGAAGTAAATTTCATCCGATCCGCCTGAAATTTGATACATGATATTGGTATATGGTATCTAACAACCATGTAAAATTGGTCCACATCGGTTCATAATTATATATAGCCCCCATATAAACCGATCCCCAGATTTGGCTTGCGGAGCCTCAAAGAGAAGCAAATTTCATCCGATCCGGCTGAAATTTGGTACATGGTGTTGGTATATGGTCTCTAACAATCGTGCAAAAATTGGTCCATATCGGTCCATAATTATATATAGCCCCCATATAAAACGTTCTCCAGATTTGACCTCCGGAGCCTCTTGGAGGAGCAAAATTCATCCGATCCGGTTCAAATTAGGAACGTGGTGTTAGTATGTGGTCGCTAACAACCATACTAAAATTGGTCCAATCACACAAAAATTGATCCATATCGGTTCATAATCATGGTTGCCACTAGAGCCAAAAATAGTCTACCAAAATTTTATTTCTATAGAAAATTTTGTAAAATTTTATTTCTATAGAAAATTTTGTCAAAATTTTATTTCTAGAGAAAATTTTGTTAAAATTTTATTCGGTTCATAATAAAATTTTCATCATTGTCAAAATTTTATTTCTATAGAAAATTTTGTTCAAATTTTATTCGGTTCATAATCATGGTTGCCACTCGAGCGAAAAATAATCTACCAAGATTTTATTTCTATAGAAAATTTTGTCAAAAGTTTATTTCTATAGAAAATTTTGTGAAAATTTTATTTTTATAGAAATTTTTGTTAAAATTTTATTTCTGTAGAAAATTTTGTCAAAATTTTATGTCTACTTTGTCAAACTGAATTATGTACGTATTGGATCGATCTTTTTTGATTTAATATATACCACGTATGGACTTACATACAATTTAGAAGATGGTGTTAGGAGGTTTTAAGATACCTTGCCTCCGGCAAGCGTTACCGCAACTTAAGTAATTCGATTGTGGATGGCAGTGTTTAGAAGAAGTTTCTACGCAATCCATGATGGAGGGTACATAAGCTTCGGCCTGGCCGAACTTACGGCCGTATATACTTGTTTAGTTTAATATATACTACTATGGACTACCTTGCAATTTAGAAGACGGTGTTAGGAAGTTTTAAGAAGATACCTTGCCATTGGCAAGTGTTACCGCAACCCAAGTATTTAAGTCGATTGTGGATGACAGTCTTCAGTAGAAGTTTCTACGCAATCCATGGTTGAGGGTACATAAGCTTCGGCCTGGCCGAATTTACGGCCGTATATGCTTGTTTTTTACTAACATTGTGTTCCACCTCAGCGCATTAGCCGACTTAAATGTAAAATCTATAAGCATTGTAGAACTCTGTCCAGATCTGGTCAGATATACAGAATATGTGTGTATGGGGGCATATAGCATCCAACACATTGGACGGATTTGATATGGTATCGAAAATGTGGATTTACAAAGTGGTGCAGGGTATAATATAGTCGGCCCCGCCCGACTTTAGACTTTCTTTACTTGTTCTCTTTGGGAGTTGTATTTAACAGCACCTTAAGCAGTTGTATCAGTGTGAATTTGTTAGCAATTTATGTCAGCTATTTGTATACTGCATTTTTTTTTATGAAAATTACTCAAAGTAAGAACCTCTCTATATAGGATTTTTATTAGCACATAATGAAATTCATTTTTGTATACTAAAAATCAAAGCTGATGCGCTTTCAAAAGTATTCGTATGCATAACTAGCTGAATTTGAGATGACTTTATATAAAAATACACGGAGAAAAAATTTGCGTTTCTCCATCCTCGCCAGAGGAAAATACTAAACTTCACCTGATGCGAACGAATAGTGAGGATTATAAGTCTTGTATTTACTAACTGGCTTTAAGTATGGTCCGTAGACCAAATATATCTTGCGTCTACACGCAGAGAAGGAATATGATCACCTCAAACGTGTTTCAAGAACAAAATGTTATTTTGTAGGGTGACCATGTAACATGTTTGTCACAAAAATGTTATTTTATCGGCAAATATAACCTGTTTGCCGAAATCAGAAACATGATTTCCGAGAAATTAACATGGTTGCGAAAACCATGTTACATGGTCACCACCCAAAAATAACATTTTGCTCTTAAATCATGTTTGAGGTGATCGTATTCCTTCTCTGGGTGTAGGTATCTTTCCAATGGTCCATTGATCATATAAAAATTTCGATATTGCTACAAAGTAGTGGTGTATATATATATATATATATATATATATATATATATATATATATATATATATATATATATATATATATATATATATATATATATATATATATAATATATATATATATATATAATATATATATATATATATATATATATATATATATATATATATATATATATATATATATATATATTTGGGACTATTATTGGATGCAACTTTAAGCTTCACATAACCAGTGTTGCTACAGCTGAAGAATATTTCACATCCATTTGATAAAGCATCAAGGGCATCAAGTACGTTTTGCCCAACAGTTGAATTTATATGGTTTGACCAGTATAACTTTTCATTGGATATGATACCAAGATTAGATGATGACTTCGTCAAGTCAATCACAATACCGTTTTAATGAACTTCATACTTTGAGAGTAAGCTTCGATGTCGTTTTGAGATCAAGGGTGAGAAAAAGAGTGTTCTTTGACGATATTTCCACATCAGTCTGCCTGTCTTTTGTAATCACGCGACAGCCTTCAATACTGGCGCACAGATTTGTTTTTTGTTTGCAGGCAGGTCACGTTCGAATATGGGCTATATCGGTTCATGTCTTAATATAGTCCCTATATATACCGACCCCCCCCCCCCCACCGACTTGGGTTCTTTTGCTTCTAGAAGCCGTTGTTTTTATCCGATTTGCCAGAAATGGGAAATCTAGTGTCTGAATATGGTGAGTATCGGTCCATGTCTTGGTATAGCCCCCCTATAGGACGATCTCCTGATTTAATTTTTTGAACTTGTAGATACGGAAAACTTTCCCCGATTTGCCTGAAATACGAAATCTGGCGGTATTTTAAGTCCACAAATATCAGTGTCGAATTCGGTTTATATCGGTTCATATTTTGTTAAAGCCCAAAATATATAGCTCAATTTTTTCCTAAAATTGTAGATCTAGAAGTATGCTAGAATTATAAAGATATATGTCAATTTTGGTTTAAATAGATGAGCATTTGATATAATCCTCAAATACATCAGTCTCTCGATTTGACTTCTTGAAGGTTTAGATGTTGCACTAACCATTCAAATTGGAGGACCTAAGATTTTTGTTATTGTGCTCATTCAAATAATGCGCGTATAACTATATAGAAAAATCTGATTTCAAACCATATTAAAGGCTTAGTCGATATGCTTAAGATTCCTGTAAAACTCAAATCAAACAGTATGGTACTTTTAAATCCAGAATCTGGTGAAGAAACTTTAAGTTAAACTTCCATTTGAACTTGGAAGAGCATCTGTCACCTTTTATATTTGGTTCATGGCGGTGGGTTTCTGAGATTCGGCAGCCCAAATTTAAGCCAGATGTACCTGTTTTTAATGAGAAACCTTTCTTTATATCAACTTTGTCATTCCGTTTGTAACACATCGAAATATTACTCTAAGACCCCACTATATATATATATATATATATATATATATATATATATATATATATATATATATATATATATATATATATATATATATATATATATATATATATATATATATATATATATATATATATATATATTCTGGGTCGTGGTGAAATTCTGAGTCGATCTGAGCATGTCCGTCCGTCTGTTGAAATCACGCTAACTTCCGAACGGAACAAGCTAACGACTTGAAACTTGGCACAAGTACTTGTTATTGATATAGATCGGATGGTATTGTAAATGGGCCATATCCGACCACTTTTACGTATAGCCCCCATATAAACGGACCCCCAAAATTTGGCTTGCGAATCCTCTAAGAGAAGCAAATTTCATCCGATCCGGCTGATATTTGGTACATGGTGTTAGTATATGGTCTCTAACAACCATGCAAAAATTGGTTCACATCGGTCCACTTCTACGTATAGCCCCCATATAAACGGACCCCCAAATTTGGCTGGCGAATCCTCTAAGAGAAGCAAATTTCATCCGATCCGGCTGAAACTTGGTACATGGTGTAAGTATATGGTCTCTAACAACCATGCAAAAATTGGTCCACATCGGTCCATAATTATATATAGCCCCCATATAAACCGATCCCCAGATTTGACCTCAGGAGCCTCCTGGAAGAGCAAAATTCACCGATTAGGTTAAAATTTGATATGTGGTGTTAATATATGGCCTAAAACATCCATGAAAAAATTGGTCGAAATCGGTCCATAATTATATATAGCCCCCATATAAACCGATCCCCAGATTTGACCTCCGGAGTCCCTTGGAAGAGCAAAATTCATCCGATTCGGTTGAAATTTGCTACGTGATGTTAGTACATGATATTTAACAACCATGCCAAAAGTGGTCCATACCAGTGCATAATCATATATAGCTTCCATATAAACCGATCCCGAGATTTGGTTTTGGAGCCACTTGGAGGAGCAAATTTCATCCGAGTCAGTTGAAATTTGGTACATTGTGCTAGTATATGGCCGTTAACAACCATGCCTAACTAGGTCCATATCGGTCTATATTTATATATAGCCCTCAGATATATAGATCCCCAATCACACAAAAAATTGGTCTATATCAAGTTCATAATTATATATATCGCACATATAAGCGAGCCCCATATTTCAATTCTGGCTCTTTACGTACCGTGCAAAAGTCCATATCGATTCGTAATTATTTGTAGACTTACCTATATATACCTTTTTTGTCCAACATATACCACGTATGGACTAACTCACAATTTAGAAATCGATGTTAAGAAGTTTTAAGATACCACAACCCAATTAATTCGTTTGTGGATGACGGTCTTTCGTAGAAGTTTCTACGCAATCCATGGTGGAGGGTACATAAGATTCGGCCTGGCCGAACTTACGGCCGTATATACTTCTTTAGCACTGAATATTAATACTATACTCTCCATCACAAGATGGGGGGTGGGGGGTATAAAATATTTGTTATTCCGTTTGTAACACATCGAAATATTGGTCTCAGACTACATAAATTATCTATGTCATGGTATAATTCTGAGTCGATCTAGCGCTGTCCGTCCGTCCGCCCGTCTATCGATATAACGGGCGGACGGACAAGCTATTGTCTTGAACAAGCTATTGGCTTGAAATTTGCCACAAACCATTATGGGCCAATTTTATAGCCCCCATACAAACCGACCCCCTAGATTTGTCTAGTGCAGCTTCTTGCAGGAGCAAATTTCATCCGATCTGGTTGAACGTTAGTACAAGGATTTGGCTTCTGGAGCCTATCCGCGTAGGAAATTTCATGCGATCGGTTTGAAATTTAGCACATGATACAGGATTGCAAAAAGTGAAGTTTTAGTACTAAAACCATATTTTTATAAGATATTGATTTCATCATCTGCTACGTGGCAGAAATATTTTTGTCATAATTTCGATTTTTATTTTCACATTTGTTTTTAATGTTTCATTCATAAAATTTTTGATGGTGTACGAATTGCAAGTGTGTCAAATTTATACAAATTTTAGCTCTTATTTGTTTGTCAGATAAATATGTGCATGTGAGATATCAACCATCCATCTATCCATTCCCATATCTATTCTATGCAACAATATCAAAATTTGAAAGCTCTTTTTTATGAATGTTTAATGAAATATTTTCATCCAAAAGAGGAAATAAATTTAGTTTAGAATTTGACTCGAGCTAACAAACACTACTTCTCGCTCCATAACATAATTGCATTGGATATGTAAACACTTTGTTGCAAAGGAAATAGATGAAAAAAATTAAAAGAGATACGAATTTCAATCAACATAACACGGAAAACAGAATTCAAAAAATTTATGAAGGTCTACGAGTATTTCAAATAGAAGAATATCCCGCATGAAACTTTGCCTGAGTAACAATCAGGACGATCAAAGAAAACCTGTGTGATTCATTTAATTTCTTCCGCATTGTGGAAACTAATGCAATTGTAACTTTCTATCAAGCAATGACTCATTTTTACAGATATATGGAGTGATATATTCCGTCTCGAAAATATTTCATTAGCCGAATTAAATTTTAGGTTTAAAAATTATTATATATTTTGATGCACATTAGCACTAGGCCATTTTGAAGAACCCCAGCAAAAAACCAGTAAGGAAAGTCTAAAGTCGGGCGGGGCCGACTATATTATACCCTGCACCACTTTGTAGATCTAAATTTTCGATACCATATCACATCCGTCAAATGTGTTGGGGGCTATATATAAAGGTCTGTCCCAAATACATACATTTAAATATCACTCGATCTGGAAGAATTTGATAGACTTCTACAAAATCTATAGACTCAAAATTTAAGTCGGCTAATGCACTAGGGTGGAACACAATGTTAGTAAAAAATAAAAATATGGGAAACGTTTAAATCTGAAGCAATTTTAAGGAAACTTCGAAAAAGTTTATTTATGATTTATCGCTCGATATATATGTATTAGAAGTTTAGGAAAATTAGATTCATTTTTACAACTTTTCGACTAAGCAGTGGCGATTTTACAAGGAAAATGTTGGTATTTTGACCATTTTTGTCGAAATCAGAAAAACATATATATGGGAGCTATATCTAGATCTGAACCGATTTCAACCAAATTTGGCACGCATAGTTACAATGCTAATTCTACTCCCTGTGCAAAATTTCAACTAAATCGGAGTTAAAAATTGGCCTCTGTGGTCATATGAGTGTACATCGGGCGAAAGCTTTATATGGGAGATATATCCAAATCTGAACCGATTTCAAGCAAACTTAGCACGCATAGTTACAACGCTAATTCTACTCCCTGTGCAAAATTTCAACTAAATCGGAGCAAAAAATTGGCCTCTGTGGGCAAATGAGTGTAAATCGGGCGAAAGCTATATATGGGAGCTATATCTAAATCTGAACCGATTTGGCTGATATTTTGCAAGTTTTTCGAGACTCATAAAATATTCGGATGTACGGAATTTGAGGAAGATCGGTTGATATACACGCCAATTATGACCAGATCGGTGAAAAATATATATGGCAGCTATATCTAAATCTGAACCGATTTTTTCCAAAATCAATAGGGATCGTCTTTGAGCCGAAACAGGACCCTATACCAAATTTTAGGACAATCGGACTAAAACTGCGAGCTGTACTTTGCACACAATAATACATCAACAGACAGACAGACAGACGGACAGACAGACGGACAGACAGACAGACGGACATCGTTAAATCGACTCAGAATTTAATTCTAAGCCGATCCGTATACTAAAAGGTTGGTCTATGATTACTCCTTCTTGGCGTTACATACAAATGCACAAACTTATTATACCCTGTACCACAGTAGTGGTGAAGGGTATAAAAACAAGTATATACGGCCGTAAGTTCGGCCAGGCCGAATCTTATGTACCCTCCACCATGGATTGAGTAGAAACTTCTACGAAAGACTGTCATCCACCTTTGAATTACTTGGGTTGTGGTATCTTAAAACTTTTTAACTATAGACCGATATGAACCTAGTTAGGCATGGTTGTTAACGACAATATACTAGCACAATGTACCAAATTTCAACTGACTCGGATGATATTTGCTACTCCAAGAGGCTCCAAAATCAAATCTCGGGATCGGTTTATATGGGCGCTATATACGATTATGGACTGATATGGACCACTTTTGGCATGGTTGTTAAGCAAACCTCTGCAAAGAATACACAAGCGAATACTTCAAGCACACGCCACACAATTCGAGTAGTCACTTCATTGTACATTTCTCAAACGAGTGAAATATAAACCTTGCTCATTGTGAACCAAAACAAATAGAACCCAGTAAAGCAAGCACCCAACAATGTTTTGAAGTATTCGAATGTAATCGGAATTCCAAATCCATTCGTTTTATATTTTCCATTTCTGTGTAGATGAAGTTATTTCGTTTTCTCAATTATAAGAGTATGCTTCACACACATACACACAGCGGTGCCAACTCAGACGATTTTTCGTCATTTTGACGATTTTTGATGGTAAATTTGGCCTCTGACGATTTGACGACGATTTTAAACAACTTAGTTATGAGATGACGATTTTTTAAAATGCTCGACTCAAGCGTTTGCTTTTAAGGGTTTTTGACGATTTTTCAAAGAGATGTAGTTATAAGTTGACGATTTTCATAAGTTGTAATGTAAACATGTTATTTTGGATCTCAATAATATGACAATTTATATGTAGCTTGCTCCCAGCCGTCTCCAATGTAGAAAGAAATTTCAAAGCAATCAATATAAATAAACCTAAAATTCGAAATCCCTTTGAAACTTAAACATTGCAAGGTATTCTTTTGTCTATAAACTATTTAAAGCGAAATAATTTTGATTGCTATGAAGCCAGTTTAGTTAAATTCAATTTATTTATTTATTCATTACCGATAATAGTAATAATAAAAAAAAATTATACATGAGCAAGTAATAAGGATTTAAATTCGCTTGGAGAGTTGGAAATTTTTCTGTAAAGAAAATTTTGTTAAACAATGTAGTACATATGGTCACAATCAGATATATTAATTTAAATTAATTAAAAAATTTATTTCAATTAATCGTCGTTTAAAAAACTGGAAACTATATGACTTACTTAGAGATTTAAATGGCATTATTCATGTAACTAATAGCGTTTTCTTTTCTTGTATAAAATGCGCACTTTGTTTGCATTTTGCCCGGAAAATGTACTTTTTAGGTTCTTTTCTAAAAAACAGGCAAAAGTGCGAAAAGGCTTCGAATTCTTTTGTTAAAATAGCGCCACGCATAGAGGCAAAGTGCGGGCATTTTCAGCACCGCCGACAAACGAGAGTGCTGCGATTGCCTTGTTTCCTTTTTTGAATTCTTTTCTGCCCGCTGAAACGACAGCATTTTTTAAGGTTGCTGGCAACATTTTAAAAATGCGCATTCTGTACAGACAAAATGAAGGCAAAGCACTTTTTTCGGAAAAGAAAACACCATAAAATGAATAAACCCCTTTTTAATAACAGCTTTATTGTGTATACAATATATGGATGCCTCAGATGTTTGAATAAAATTTTTATTTGGTTCCTAAATCTTTTTTTTCAACTGTTTTATGAGTGACGATTTTTTGACGAATTCTTTGGGATGAATTGACGATTTTGACGATTTTCAGCCCAAAACAGTTGGCACCACTGCATACACACCATTCCTATTTTGTTTATTGTTGCCGCATACAATAAAAAGCACAGATCCGCTCACAGCCTGCATTCATTCACTTCTGTCAATCAACTGATCGACGATTGTGCTTGTCTTTTGTTTGATAGTTACTTCGTGTCCCATACGAAGTTTCGTCGTTGCTAAAGCAAAGTATTCTATCTTCACTAAAAATGTTTTGATTTACTCGTATCGTGACGATTACTTCAAAACCAAAATATTGAAAAGAACTGTAAAACGATTCCTTTTGAATGTGATGGCTCTGCAATGCTTGACACTGTAATCGCTTTACAGTGGTTTTGTTTTATTCATTAATCGAAGTATTCGTGGAGTGTATTGCCTTCACTAGAACATCGATTACTTCGAATAGGCTTGTGCAGGCCTTTGTTGTTAAATAACATATACCACCACCACGTACCAAATTTCAACCACATCGGATGAATTTGGCTTCTCCAAAAGGCACCGGAGGTCAAATCTGGGGATCTGTTTATATGGGGGCTATATATAATTATGGACTGATAAGAACCAATACCTGCTTGGTTGTTGGGTACCATATACTAACATCACGTACCAAATTTCAACCGAATCGTATGAATTTTGCTCTTCCCAGGGGCTTCGAAGGTCCAATCTGTGGATCGGTTTATATGGGGCCTGTATATAATTATGTACCGATTTCGACCAATTTTTGCATGGGTGTTTGTGGCCATATATTAACATCACGTACCAAATTTCAACTGAATCAGATGAATTTTGGACTTTCAAGAGGCTCCGGAGGTCAAATCTGGTGATCGGTTTATATGCGGGCTATATATAATTATGGACCGATGTGGACCAATTTTGGCATGGTCATTAGAGACCATATACTAATATCATGTATCAAATTTCAGTCGGATCGGATGAAATTTGCTTCTCTTAGAGGCTCCACAAGCCAAATCGGGGGATCGGTTTATATGGGTGCTATATATAATTATGGACCGATGTGGACCAATTTGTGCATGGTTGTTAGAGACCATATACTAACACCACATACCAAATTTCAACCGGATCGGATAAATTTTGCTTCTCTTAGAGGCTCCGCAAGCCAAATCGGGGGATCGGTTTATAAGGGGGCTATATATAATTATGGACCGATGTGGACCAATTTGTGCATGGTTGTTAAAGATCATATACTAACAGCATGTTCCAAATTACAACCGGATCGGATGAAATTTGTTTCTCTTTGAGGCTCCGCAACCCAAATCTGGGGATCGGTTTATATGGGCGCCATATATAATTATGGACCGATGTGAACCAATTTTTGCACGGTTGTTAGAGACTATATACCAACACCATGTACCAAATTTCAGCCGGATCGGAAGAAATATGCTTCTGTTAGATGTTCCAGAAGCCAAATCTGAGGGTCCCTTTATATGGGGGCTATATGTAAAAGTGGACCGATATGGCCCATTTTTAATACCATCCGACCAACATCAATAACAACTACTTGTGCCAAGTTTCAAGTCGATAGCTTGTTTCGTTCGGAAGTTAGCGTGATTTCAACAGACGGACGGACGGACGGACGGACGGACATGCTTAGATCGACTCAGAATTTCACCACGACCCAGAATATATATACATTATGGGGTCTTAGAGCAATATTTCGATGTGTTACAAACGGAATGACAAAGTTTATATAACCCCATCCTATGATGGTATAACAAGTAAGGAAAGTCTAAAGTCGGGCAGGGCCGACTATATTATACCCTGCACCACTTTGTAGATCTAAATTTTCGATACCATATCACATCCGTCAAATGAGTTGGGGGCTATATATCTAGTTCGTCCCAAATACATACATTTAAATATCACTCGATTTGGACAGAATTTTATAGACTTTTACAAAATCTATAGACTCAAAATTTAAGTCGGCTAAAAAAATATGGAAAACATTTGAATCTGAAGCAATTTTAAGGAAACTTCGCAAAACTTTATTTATGATTTATCGCTCGATATATATGTATTAGAAGTTTAAGAAAATTGGAGTCAATTTACAACTTTTCGACTAAGCAGTGGCGATTTTACAAGGAAAATGTTGGTATTTTGACCATTTTTGTCGAAATCAGAAAAACATATATATGGGAGCTATATCTAAATTTGAACCGATTTCAACCAAATTTGGCACACATGACTACATTACTAATTGTACTCCTAGTGCAAAATTTCAACCAAATTGGGCCAAAACTCTGGCTTCTGGGGCCATATAAGTCCATATCGGTCGAAAAATATATATGGAAGCTATATCTACATCTGAACCGATGTCAATCAAATTTGGCACACATAACTATACACCAATTGTACTCCTTGTGCAAATTTCAAGCTAATCGGGATAAAACTCTGGCTTCTGGGTCCATATAAGTGCATATCGTGCGAAAGATTTCAACCAACCAAATTTGGCACGCATAGCTACAATGTAAAATCTACTCCCTATGCAAAATTGGGCCAACCAAATTGGGCCAAAACTCTGGCTTTTAGGACCATATTAGTCCATATCGGGCGAAAGATATATATGGGAACTATATCTAAATCTGAACCAATTTCAATCAAATTTTGCACACTTGACTATACTACTAATTGTACTCCTAGTGCAATATTTCAACCAAATTCGGCCAAAAATCTGGCTTCTGGTGCCATATAAGTCCATATCGGGCGAAAGATATATATGGGAGCTATATCTAAATTTGAACCGATTTCAATAAAAGTTTGCACACTTGACTATACGACTAAGTGTTATGTTTCTACAAAATTTCAAGCAAATCGGTATCAAACTCTGGCTGCTGGGTCCATATTAGTGCATATCGGGCGAAAGGTATATATGGAAGCTATATCTAAATCTGAACAGATCTCTTCCAAAATAAATAGGGTTCTATTCTGACCCAAATTAGGAATATGTGCCAAATTTGAAGGCGATTGGACTTAAATTGCGACCTAGACTTTGATCACGAAAATCACAATTTTTATACCCTGCACCACACTGTGGAACAGGGTATTATAAGTTAGTGCATATGTTTGTAACACCCAGAAGGAGACGAGATAGACACATGGTGTCTTTGGCAAAAAATGCTCAGGGCGGGCTCCCGAGTCGATATAACCATGTCCGTCTGTCCGTCTGTCCGTCCGTCCGTCCGTCCGTCCGTCCGTCTGTCTGTGAACACATTTTTGTGATCAAAGTCTAGGTCGCAATATAAGTCCAATCGCCTTCAAATTTGGCACGTGTTCATTTGTTGGGTCAGAATAGAACCCTATTGATTTTGAAAGAAATCGGTTCAGATTTAGATATAGCTCCCATATATATCTTTCGCCCGATATGCGCTTATATGGCCCCAGGAGCCAGAGTTTTGGCCCAATTTGGTTGAAATTTTGCACTAGGAGTACAATTAGTAGTACAGTCATGTGTGCCAAATTTGATTGAAATCGGTTCAGATTTAGATATAGCTCCCATATATATATTTCGCCCGATATGCTCTTATTTGGACCCAGAAGCCAGAGTTTTATCCCGATTAGCTTGAAATTTTTCACATGGAGTACAATTAGTAGTATAGTCATGTGTGCCAAATTTGGCACGTGTTCATTTTTTGGGTCAGAATAGAACCCTATTGATTTTGGAAGAAATCGGTTCAGATTTAGATATAGCTCCCATATATATCTTTCGCCCGATATGGACTTATATGGCCCCAGAAGCCAGAGTTTTGGCCCAATTTGGTTGAAATTTTGAACTAGGAGTGCAATTAGTAGTATAGTCATGTGTGCCAAATTTGATTGAAATCGGTTCAGATTTAGAGATAGCTCCCATATATATCTTTCGCCCGATATGGACTAATATGGTCCTAAAAGCCAGAGATTTGTCCCAATTTGGTTGAAATTATGCACTAGGAGTACAATTAGCAGTATAGTCAAGTGTGCCAAATTTGGTTGAAATCGGTTCAGATTTAGATATAGCTCCCATATATAGCTTTCGCCCGATTTACACTCATATGACCACAATTTTTAACTCCGATTTAGGTGAAATTTTGCACAGGGAGTAGAATTAGCATTGTAGCTATGCGTGCCAAATTTGGTTGAAATCGGTTCAGTTTAGAAATACCTCCCATATATATGTTTTTCTGATTTTGACAAAAATGGTCAAAATACCAACATTTTCCTTGTAAAATCGCCACTGCTTGGTCGAAAAGTTATAAAAATCACTCTAATTTTCCTAAACTTCTAATAAATATATATCGAGCGATAAATCATAAATAAACTTTTGCGAAGTTTCCTTAAAATTGCTTCAGATTTAAATGTTTCCCATATTTTTTTTTACTAACATTGTGTTCCACCCTAGTGCATTAGCCGACTTAAATTTTGAGTCTATAGGTTTTGTAGAAGTCTATCAATTCTGTCCAGATCAAGTGATATGTAAAATATTTGGGACAAACCTTAATATATAGCACCCAACACATTTGACGTATGTGATATGGTATCGAAAATTTAGATCTACAAAGTGGTGCAGGGTATAATATAGTCGGCCGCGCCCGACTTTAGACTTTCCTTACTTGTTTTTTACTAACATTGTGTTCCATCCTAGTGCATTAGCCGAATTAAATTTTGAAACTATAGATTTTGTAGAAGTCTATCAAATTCTGTCCAGATCGAATGATATTTAAATGTATGTATTTGGGACAAACCTTTACATATAGCCCTTAACACATTTGACGGATGTGATATGGTATCGAAAATTTAGATCTACAAAGTGGTGCAGGGTATAATATAGTCGGCCCCTCCTGACTTTAGACTTTTTTTACTTGTTCAGATTGGATTTATCATTTTTTTCGACAAAATTTAAATAATTCGTACATTTTATGAATTCTTAAACTGTTTTTAACCAAGTATAAAAAACCAAGTTATAAAAAATTGAATTAAAAGAACTTCCTGGGCAGTTAAAATAAAGAACGTCTTTGGAAGGGTATTTTTGGAAGGGCTTTTAAAGTTGTGCCTTTTCCAAATTTTTTTTGCTGGGAACTTCACTTCCTTTAGATTTTACTAACGTTGCTATTACTGCAAGCGTCCATACTTATTGGTAAAAATTATTTCACAGAAATAAAATCCCTCAATACCGTCCACTATTTAATTCCTATATTTTATTTATCTGTGTCTTCTTTTAGTTTCGTCTTTGATCGACTTTTCTGGGAGCGACAATTCCACTGAATTTATAGAAAAATCATTTTGACTCCACCAGTAATCTGTTTCAACCAAATCGTTTGTTAAATTTATTTGGACAAAGCCTATCGCATCACCATCGCCTTCAGTTACGTCAAGGTCATAGCCCCTTCATATCAGCTTTCATAAACAAGATGATTTGTTTTCACAAAAATATCTGGGAAGCCTTACAAGTGTGGGCGATAAACATTAAATCCTAAATTCTATTTGTTAAACATCACCAAAATTAAGCCACAAATTTCACATTAAACAATAAAATAAATAAAATAAAAATGGTACGAAACTCGAAAAACACACACGTACATACAACAAATAAAAGGTAAATAATACAAAACACACAAATACATAGGTACAAAATTTCACATCATCATATATATAAAACCCGCATGCAAACATAGAAGGCCAAGACCTACACAAGCATACATTGATACAAAAAGTTCTAGCTTTAAAAACATTACAAACACGTACGCAACATTAATAAAACATGCATGGCCTCAAGTCCAAGATATACATATATGTTGAATATTAGGGTAGGTAGAAAAAAGTTTGACGACTTTAAATCAAACAAGTAAGGAAAGCCTAAAGTCGGGCAGAGCCGACTATAGTATACCCTTCGCCACTTGCTAAACTGATAAACTGATTGTTCCAATCCAAATGCATTACATGTTGTAAAAAACCATATTTATACCCTGCGCCACACTGTGGAACAGGGTATTATAAGTTAGTGCATATGTTTGCAATACCCAGAAGAAGACGAGATAGACACATGGTGTCTTTGGCAAAAATGCTCAGGGTGGGCTCTTGAGTCGATATAGCCATGTCCGTCTGTCCGTGAACACATTTTTGTAATCAAAGTCTAGGTCGCAGTTTTCAAATTTGGCACAAGTATGTGTTTTGGCTCAGAATAGAACCCTATTGATTTTAGAAGAAATCGGTTCAGATAGCTCCCATATATATATATATATATATATATATATATATATATATATATATATATATATATATATATATATATATATATATATATATATATATATATATATATATATATATATATATATATATATATATATATATATATATATATATATATATATATATATATATATATATATATATATATATATATATATATATATATATATATATATATATATATATATATATATATATATATATATATATATATATATATATATATATATATATATATATATATATATATATATATATATATATATATATATATATATATATATATAAGAAGAAAAACAATTAGTACCATAGTCAAGTGTGCCAAATTTTATTGAAATCGGTTCAGATTTGGATATAGCTCCCATATATATCTTTCGCCCGATATGGACTAATACGGAGAAATCAGAGTTTTACCCCAATTTGGTTGAAATTTTGCACTAGGAGTACAATTAGTAGTGTAGTCAAGTGTGCAAAATTTGATTGAAATCGGTTCAGATTTAGATATAGCTCCCAAATATAGCTTTTGCCCGATTTACACTCATATGACCACAGAGGCCAATTTTTTGCTCCGATTTAGTTGAAATTTTGCACAGGGAGTAGAATTAGCATTGTAGCTATGCTTGCCAAATTTGGTTGAAATCGGTTCAGATTTAGATATATCTCCCATATATAGCTTTCGCCCGATTTACACTCATATGACCACAGAGGCCAATTTCCGATTTAGTTGAATTTTTTCACAGGGAGTAGAATTAGCATTGTAGCTATGTGTACCAAATTTGGTTGAAATCGGTTCAGATTTAGATATAGCTCCCATATATATGTTTTTCTGATTTCGACAAAAATGGTCAAAATACCAATATTTTCCTTGTCAAATCGCCATTGCTTAAACGAAAAGTTGACTCAAATTTTCCTAAAGTTCTAATACATATATCTGTGGTCACAACCCATAACAGCCTAAGTCTGTTTTTCAATATTTTCAGTACAGGAGTTTAAACCCAGCAAAAAAATTTTGAAGTTCTTCTAAAGGCACAACTTTAAAAGCGCTTCCGAAAATGTCCTCCCAAATATGTTCTTTATGTTAACTGCACTGGAAGTTCATTTGAGGCAATTTTTTATAACTCGCTTTTTTCACATTTTTAATGGGAAATTTAAAGTTTTATTGTTTCAAATGGGTTAAAAACAGATTAAAAATTAAAAAAATAGTGCAAATTGTTTAAATTTTGCCGAAAAAATGCTAAATCCTTTCTAGAAAAATTGCGAATTTTTGAAAATATTTGATGTCAACGTTCCAGACAAGCGTTATAATGCATTAAAAATCATAAAAAATTTTAAAAATTATTTATTCGTAAAAATATCAAAAATTTCTTAATTCACATCGAAATAACTGGATTTGCATCACACCTTAAGAAGTGATGCAAATTCAGTGCAACGGCTGTTGATATGGTGGATATTCGTCCTATGACAAACCCATGTTAAAATCATCGCTTCTGCGCCAATTTTGCACCACTTCCGGATCCAAAAAGAACATTTTCACTACTTTTTTGGCGACGCTTTTTTTGCTGGGAAGTTTTGAATCTTCATTGAAAATCAGGAGAAGGTGTTTTTTGGCATTAGGATTAATTGCCTTCCTAGAAGAGATACAAACATGAAAAATTTAGAGCAAATAAATTTAGATACTCTGAATATGGTGGTGCTAATAACTCAATTGTGTCCTAACTCGAGTTAAGGGCTTTTAAGGGTTGTGACCACAGATATATCGAGCAATAGATCATAAATAAACTTTTGCGAAGTTTCCTTAAAATTGCTTCAGATTTAAATGTTTCCCATATTTTTTACTAACATTGTGTTCCACCTTAGTGCATTAGCCGACTTAAATTTTGAGTCTATAGATTTTGTAGAAGTCTATCAAATTCTGTCCAGATCGAGTGATATTTAAATGTATGTATTTGGGACAAACATTTATATATAGCCCCCAACACATTTGACGGATGTGATATGGTATCGAAAATTTAGATCTACAAAGTGGTGCTGGGTATAATATAATCGGCCCTGCCCGACTTTAGACCTTCCTTACTTGTTTCTATAGAAATAAAATTGTGACAAAATTTTCTATAGATATAAAATGCACTAGGATGGAACACAATGTTAGTAAAAAATATGGGAAATATTTAAATCTGAAGCAATTTTAAGGAAACTTCGAAAAAGTTTATTTATGATTTATCGCTCGATATATATGTATTAGAAATTTAGGAAGATTATAGTCATTTTTACAACTTTTCGACTAAGCAGCGGCGATTTTACAAGAAAAATTATGGTATTTTGACCATTTTTGTCGAAATCAGAAAAACATATATATGGGAGCTTTATCTAAATCTGAACCGATTTCAACCAAATTTGGCACGCATAGCAACAATGCTAATTCTACTCCCTGTGCAAAATTTCAACTAAATCGGAGTTAAAAATTGGCCTCTGCGGTCATATGAGTGTAAATCGGGCGAAAGCTATATATGGGAGATATATCTAAATCTGAACCGATTTCAACCAAATTTGGCACGCATAGCGACAATGTTAATTCTACTCCCTGTGAAAAATTTCAACTAAATCGGAGCTAAAAATTGGCCTCTGTGGTCATATGAGTGTAAATCGGGCGAAAGCTATATATGGGAGATATATCTAAATCTGAACCGATTTCAACCAAATTTGGCACGCATAGCAACAATGCTAATTCTACTCCCTGTGAAAAATTTCAACTAAATCGGAGCTAAAAATTGGCCTCTGTGGTCATATGAGTGTAAATCGGCCGAAAGCTATATATTGGAGCTAAATCTAAATCTGAACCGATTTAAACCAAATTTGGCACGCATAGCTACAATGCTAATTCTACTCCCTGTGCAAAATTTCAACTAAATCGGAGCAAAAAATTGGCCTCTGTGGTCATATGAGTGTAAATCGGGCGAAAGCTATATATTGGAGCTATATCTAAATCTGAACCGATTTCAACCAAATTTGGCACGCATAGCTACAATGCTAATTCTACTCCCTGTGCAAAATTTCAACTAAATCGGAGTTCAAAATTGGCCTCTGTGGTCATATGAGTGTAAATCGGGCGAAAGCTATATATGGGAGCTATATCTAAATCTGAACCGATTTAAACCAAATTTGGCACGCATAGCTACAATGCTAATTCTACTCCCTGTGCCAAATTTCAACTAAATCGGAGCTAAAAATTGGCCTCTGTGGTCATATGAGTGTAAATCGGCCGATAGATATATATGGGAGCTATATCTAAATCTGAACCGATTTCAATAAAATTTTGGCTATACAATGCTAATTCTACTCCCTGTGCCAAATTTCAACTAAATCGGAGCTAAAAATTGGCCTCTGTGGTCATATGAGTGTAAATCGGCCGAAAGATATATATGGGAGCTATATCTAAATCTGGACCGATTTCAATAAAATTTTGGCACACTTGACTACAGTACTTATTGTTCTTCTTGTGCAAAATTTTAAGCAAATCAGGGTAAAACTCTGACTTCTGGGGCCATATAAGTCCATATCGGGCGAAATATATATATGAGAGCTATATCTAAATGTGAACCAATTACTTCCAAAATCAGTAGGGATCTATTTTGAGCCAAAACACATACTTGTGCCAAATTTGAAGTCGATTGGACTAAAACTGCGACCTAGACTTTGATTACAAAAATGTGTTCACGGACAGACGGACATCGCTATATCGACTCAGGAGCCCACCCTGAGCATTATTGCCAAAGACACCATGTGTCTATCTCGTCTTCTTCTGGGTGTTGCAAACATATGCACTAACTTATAATACCCTGTTCCACAGTGTGGAGCAGGTTATTATATTGTTAAAATTTTGTCAAAATTTTATTTCTATACAAAATTTTGTCAAGGTTTTATTTCTATAGAAAGTTTTGTCAAAATTTTATTTCTATAGAAAATTTTGTCAAAATCCTATTTCTATAAAAGGTTTTCTCAAAATTCTATTTCGATTGAAAATTTTGTCAAGATTTTAGTTCTATCGAAAATTTTGTAAAAATATTAGTTCTATAGAAAAATTTACCAAAATTTTATTTCTATAGAATATTTGGCCAAAATTGTAGTTCTATAGAAAATTTTGTTAACATTTTATTTCTGTAAAAATTTTAGTTTGGTAAAATTTTTTTGTAAGATTTTTAGTTCTATAGAATATTGTGTCAACATTTTACTTCTATAGAAAAATTTGCCAAAATTTTATTGCTATAGAAAGTTTTGTCAATATTCTATTTCTACAGAAAATTTTCCCAAATTTTTAGTTCTATAGAGTATTTTGCCAAATTTTATTTTTATAGAAAATTTGGTCAAAATTTATCATGCACCTTGTTGAAGGTGCAAGAACTCGACCTGCACCTTTTGTATTTTAGGCAAACAAGAAGTTGGATATAACTTCACGATAGAGCTCACAGTTACGTTACTATTTACTTAATCTTTGAGAACGTACGGTCTAATGATGGCACCGCTAGAACGAATGCATTACATATTGAAAAGTGACTAAAGCCATTGAATTTTCGAGATCTAACCGATGTACACCAAAAATGGACTAGAAATAGCCAAACCGCTCCATATATTTTGATCAGAACTGGAACTGGTTCTGCACCGGTCATGCACTGAAAAAACAGGAAGAAAATTTTGGGTTAATTTTAGAAAATCTTGAATACTTTTAGAAAATTTTAACTAAACAGTATTACAAACGCTGGCATCACGCCGATATCATAAAAATGGGTAAATATTTTTCGACAAATTTAAAAAAAAAATGTATTAGACATAATTAAGTTTTTTCACTTATTAAAGAAAATTTTGCATTTTGAAGGAAAAAATTGGAGTTCAAAATTGCAAGAATGTCTTTAGTGACATACGAAGTTCATGATGAACGCATTTGTAGTAAAATTTTGTGGAAGACACGAATTTAGTTAATCTTTATGCTTCATTTGTGTATATTATTTTCCTCGGTTTTAGTTAATTTAACCAACATATGCAAAAAATTATTAGCGTAAAGGAAACTTTCTCCAAATATAATAATTCCATGAACTACAATAAAGTTAAATTGGCTTTAGTGAAATAGAGAGTTCACTTTTTGTTTGAGTGTGGAGCTGATCTATTTCTCGTAGAGATCTTATATTTATGTTCAGCAGTTGACAAAGTTTTCTTAGGAACCAACATCCAACTACAATAAAGTTAAATTGGCTTTAGTGAAATAGAGAGTTCACTTTTTGTTTGAGTGTGGAGCTGATCTATTTCTCGTAGAGATCTTATATTTATGTTCAGCAGTTGACAAAGTTTTCTTAGGAACAAACATCCAATATACGAGTAGATAACAATTTGAACCCTTTAAAGCTGGTTTTGCATTTCTTAACCTTACCAGGTAATTTAGCACATGATCCATGGTATATGTGATACAGCACGACATGAAATTTAGTCAATATTAGCTTGTTTTACGCTTTCAATTTCACAATTTAGTTGTTCACTTTTTCGATGGTGTAGTAGATAACGAAGATTGAGACTCCCCTTTCGCAATGAAATTAATCCAAATGTTTTCTGATGTTCCTTTCCTCTATATAAATTATTTTCCAAATAAACCACAGAATAAACTTTCCCATTAATCTTAAGCATAAAAAGGAAACACATGATTAATTAAGTTTCAAGGCTTGTAGATAGCAAACGAACATTAACATAAATTAGCAGCCACATAAAAATTAAAGTGTGTTATTAAATGGCAGACAAGGTGAAAAAGTACCAACCTTATAAGTATTCCATTAATAAGCAACGAAGAGAATAATGCCTATGCACGTGTGTGTGTGTGTGTATGAGAGGGACTAAGGATGAAAACGGAAAGGAAACGTAATTTCATAGACATGTTCGTGTGAATCAATTAAATGATAAATTGATTATTCGCATAACTCATAAGTGCTAACGTGCCTAGGATTCATATTCCTATAGAAATTTAATTGTGCCAGAATATAAAACGATGACATGAGTATTTTTGGGAATGACGGCCGGCTAAGTACTATCGCTGCAAAAGGTAAAGTGAATATTTTTTTGTGGATGTTCCTTCTCTAGACCAACACAATAAGGAAATAGCTTGAAAAGAACTTGTAACAACAGTATAATGACATTTCGAAACATCACTCGATATTTATGAATATGATGATTTTTTTTTATACCCTCCACCATAGGATGGGGGTATATTAACTTTGTCATTCCGTTTGTAACACATCGAAATATTGCTCTAAACCCCATAAAGTATATATATTCAGGGTCGTGGTGAAATTCTGAGTCGATCTGAGCATGTCCGTCCGTCCGTCTGTTGAAATCACGCTAACTTCCGAACGAAACAAGCTATCGACTTGAAAGTTGGCACAAGTAGTTGCTATTGATGTAGGTCGGATGGTATTGCAAATGGGCCATATCGGTCCACTTTTACGTATAGCCCCCATATAAACGGACCCCCAAATTTGGCTTGCGATTGCTCTAAGAGAAGCAAATTTCATCCGATCCGGTATATGGTGTAAGTATATGGTCTATAGAAATAAATTTTCACAAAATTTTCTATAGAAAAACAAGTAAGGAAAGTCTAAAGTCGGGCGGGGCCGACTATATTATACCCTGCACCACTTTATAGATCTAAATTTTCGATACCATATCACATCTGTCAAATGTGTTGGGTGCTATATATAAAGGTTTGTCCCAAATACATATATTTAAATATCACTCGATTTGGACAGAATTTGATAGACTTTTACAAAATCTATAGACTCAAAATTTAAGTCGGCTAATGGACTAGGGTGGAACACAATGTTAGTAAAAAATATGGGAAACATTTAAATCTGAAGCAATCTTACAGAAACTTCGCAAAAGTTTATTTATGATTTATCGCTCGATATATATGTATTAGAAGTTTAAGAAAATTAGTCATTTTTTCAACTATTCGACTAAGCAGTGGCGATTTTACAAGGAAAATGTTGGTATTTTGACCATTTTTGTCGAAATCAGAAAAACATATATATGGGAGCTATATCTAAATCTGAACCGATTTCAACCAAATTTGGCACGCATAGCAACAATGCTAATTCTACTCCCTGTGCAAAATTTCAACTAAATCGGAGTTAAAAATTGGCCTCTGTGGTCATATGAGTGTAAATCGGGCGAAAGCTATATATTGGAGCTATATCTAAATCTGAACCGATTTCAAGCAAATTTGGAACGCATAGCAACAATGCTAATTCTACTCCCTGTGAAAAATTTCAACTAAATCGGAGCTAAAAATTGGCCTCTGTGGTCATATGAGTGTAAATCGGCCGAAAGCTATATATTGGAGCTAAATCTAAATCTCAACCGATTTAAACCAAATTTGGCACGCATAGCTACAATGCTAATTCTACTCTCTGTGCAAAATTTCAACTAAATCGGAGCAAAAAATTGGCCTCTGTGGTCATATGAGTGTAAATCGGGCGAAAGCTATATATTGGAGCTATATCTAAATCTGAACCGATTTAAACTAAATTTGGCACGCATAGCTACAATGCTAATTCTACTCCCTGTGCAAAATTTCAACTAAATCGGAGTTAAAAATTGGCCTCTGTGGTCATATGAGTGTAAATCGGGCGAAAGCTATATATTGGAGCTATATCTAAATCTGAACCGATTTAAACCAAATTTAGCACGCATAGCTACAATACTAATTCTACTCCCTGTGCCAAATTTCAACTAAATCGGAGCAAAAAATTGGCCTCTGTGGTCATATGAGTGTAAATCGGGCGAAAGCTATATATGGGAGCTATATCTAAATCTGAACCGATTTAAACTAAATTTGGCACGCATAGCTACAATGCTAATTCTACTCCCTGTGCAAAATTTCAACTAAATCGGAGTTAAAAATTGGCCTCTGTGGTCATATGAGTGTAAATCGGGCGAAAGCTATATATTGGAGCTATATCTAAATCTGAACCGATTTAAACCAAATTTAGCACGCATAGCTACAATACTAATTCTACTCCCTGTGCCAAATTTCAACTAAATCGGAGCAAAAAATTGGCCTCTGTGGTCATATGAGTGTAAATCGGGCGAAAGCTATATATGGGAGCTATATCTAAATCTGAACCGATTTCAACCAAATTTGGCACACATAGCTACAATGCTAATTCTACTCCCTGTGCAAAATTTCAACTAAATCGGAGTTAAAAATTGGCCTCTGTGGTCATATGAGTGTAAATCGGCCGAAAGCTATATATTGGAGCTATATCTAAATCTGAACCGATTTCAATAAAATTTGGCACACTTGACTACAGTACTTATTGTTCTTCTTGTGCAAAATTTTAAGCAAATTAGGGTAAAACTCTGACTTCTGGGGCCATATAAGTCCATATCGGGCGAAATATATATATGAGAGCTATATCTAAATCTGAACCAATTTCTTCCAAAATCAATAGGGATCTATTCTGAGCCAAAACACATACTTGTGCCAAATTTGAAGTCGATTGGACTAAAACTGCGACCTAGACTTTGATTACAAAAATGTGTTCACGGACAGACGGACAGACGGACAGACGGACATCACTATATCGACTCAGGAGCCCACCCTGAGCATTATTGCCAAAGACACCATGTGTCTATCTCGTCTCCTTCTGGGTGTTGCAAACATATGCACTAACTTATAATACCCTGTTCCACAGTGTGGAGCAGGTTATAATATTGTTAAAATTTTGTCAAAATTTTATTTCTATACAAAATTTTGTCAAGGTTTTATTTCTATAGAAAGTTTTGTCAAAATTTTATTTCTATAGAAAATTTTGTCAAAATCCTATTTCTATAAAAGGTTTTCTCAAAATTCTATTTCTATAAAAGGTTTTCTCAAAATTCTATTTCGATTGAAAATTTTGTCAAGATTTTAGTTCTATCGAAAATTTTGTAAAAATATTAGTTCTATAGAAAAATTTACCAAAATTTTATTTCTATAGAATATTTGGCCAAAATTGTAGTTCTATAGAAAATTTTGTTAACATTTTATTTCTGTAAAAATTTTAGTTTGGTAAAATTTTTTTGTAAGATTTTTAGTTCTATAGAAAATTGTGTCAACATTTTACTTCTATAGAAAAATTTGCCAAAATTTTATTGCTATAGAAAGTTTTGTCAATATTCTATTTCTACAGAAAATGTTGCCAAATTTTTAGTTCTATAGAGTATTTTGCCAAATTTTATTTTTATAGAAAATTTTGTCAAAATTTATCTTGCACCTTGTTGAAGGTGCAAGAACTCGACCTGCACCTTTTGTATTTTGGGCAAACAAGAAGTTGGATATAACTTCACGATAGAGCTCACAGTTACGTTACTATTTACTTAATCTTTGAGAACGTATGGTCTAATGATGCCACCGCTAGAAAGGATGCATTACATATTGAAAAGTGAGCTTTGACTAAAGCCATTGAATTTTCGAGAGCTAACCGATGTACACCAAAAATTTGGACTAGAAATAGCCAAACCGCTCCATATATTTTGATCAGAACTGGAACTGGTTCTGCACCGGTCATGCACTGAAAAAACAGGAAGAAAATTTTGGGTTAATTTTAGAAAATCTTGAATACTTTTAGAAAATTTTAACTAAACAGTATTACAAACGCTGGCATCACGCCGATATTATAAAAATGGGTAAATATTTTTCGACAAATTCAAAAAAAAAATGTATTAGACATAATTAAGTTTTTTCACTTATTAAAGAAAATTTTGCATTTTGAAGGAAAAAATTGGAGTTCAAAATTGCAAGAATGTCTTTAGTGACATACGAAGTTCATGATGAACGCATTTGTAGTAAAATTTTGTGGAAGACACGAATTTAGTTAATCTTTATGCTTCATTTGTGTATATTATTTTCCTCGGTTTTAGTTAATTTAACCAACATATGCAAAAAATTATTAGCGTAAAGGAAACTTTCTCCAAACATAATAATTCCATGAACTACAATAAAGTTAAATTGGCTTTAGTGAAATAGAGAGTTCACTTTTTGTTTGAGTGTGGAGCTGATCTATTTCTCGTAGAGATCTTATATTTATGTTCAGCAGTTGACAAAGTTTTCTTAGGAACCAACATCCAACTACAATAAAGTTAAATTGGCTTTAGTGAAATAGAGAGTTCACTTTTTTTGAGTGTGGAGCTGATCTATTTCTCGTAGAGATCTTATATTTATGTTCAGCAGTTGACAAAGTTTTCTTAGGAACCAACATCCAATATACGAGTAGATAACAATTTGAACCCTTTAAAGCTGGTTTTGCATTTCTTAACCTTACCAGGTAATTTAGCACATGATCCATGGTATATGTGATACAGCACGACATGAAATTTAGTCCCTATTAGCTTGTTTTACGCTTTCAATTTCACAATTTAGTTGTTCACTTTTTCGATGGTGTAGTAGATAACGAAGATTGAGACTCCCCTTTCGCAATGAAATTAATCCAAATGTTTTCTGATGTTCCTTTCCTCTATATAAATTATTTTCCAAATAAACCACAGAATAAACTTTCCCATTAATCTTAAGCATAAAAAGGAAACACATGATTAATTAAGTTTCAAGGCTTGTAGATAGCAAACGAACATTAACATAAATTAGCAGCCACATAAAAATTAAAGTGTGTTATTAAATGACAGACAAGGTGAAAAAGTACCAACCATAACCTTATAAGTATTCCATTAATAAGCAACGAAGAGAATAATGCCTATGCACGTGTGTGTGTGTGTGTGTGTATGAGAAGGTCTAAGGATGAAAACGGAAAGGAAACGTAATTTCATAGACATGTTCGTGTGAATCAATTAAATGATAAATTGATTATTCGCATAACTCATAAGTGCTAACGTGCCTAGGATTCATATTCCTATAGAAATTGAATTGTGCCAGAATATAAAACGATGACATGAGTATTTTTGGAAATGACGGCCGGCTAAGTACTACCGCTGCAAAAGGTAAAGTGAATATTTTTTTGTGGTTGTTCCTTCTCTAGACCAACACAATAAGGAAATAGCTTGAAAAGAACTTGTAACAACAGTATAATGACATTTCGAAACATCACTCGATATTTATGAAAATGATAATTTTTTTTATACCCTCCACCATAGGATGGGGGTATATTAACTTTGTCATTCCGTTTGTAACACATCGAAATATTGCTCTAAGACCCCATAAAGTATATATATTCTGGGTCGTGGTGAAATTCTAAGTCGATCTGAGCATGTCCGTCCGTCCGTCTGTTGAAATCACGCTAACTTCCGAACGAAACAAGCTATCGACTTGAAACTTGGCACAAGTAGTTGTTATTGATTGTTGCAAATGGGCCATATCGGTCCACTTTTACGTATAGCCCCCATATAAACGGACCCCCAAATTTGGCTTGCGATTGCTCTAAGAGAAGCAAATTTCATCCAATCCGGCTGAAATTTGGTACATGGTGTAAGTATATGGTCTCTAACAACCATGCAAAAATTGGTCCATATCGGTCCACTTTTACGTATAGCCCCCATATAAACGGACCCCCAAATTTGGCTTGCGATTGCTCTAAGAGAACCAAGTTTCATCCGATCCGGCTGAAATTTTGTACATGGTGTAAGCATATGGTCTCTAACAACCATGCAAAAATTGATCCATATCGGTCCATAATTACATATAGCACCCATATAAACCGATCCCCCGATTTGGCTTGCGGAGCCTCTAAGAGAAGCAAATTTCACCCGATCCGGCTGAAATTTGGTACATGGTGTAAGTATATGGTATCTAACAACCATGCAGAAATTGGTCACATCGGTCCATAATTATATATAGCCCCATATAAACCGATCCCCCGATTTGGCTTGCGGAGCCTCTAAGAGAAGCAAATTTCATCCGATGCGGCTGAAATTTGGTACATGGTGTAAGCATATGGTCTCTAACAACCATGCAAAAATTGATCCATATCGGTCCATAATTACATATAGCCCCCATATAAACCGATCCCCCGATTTGGCTTGCGGAGCCTCTAAGAGAACCAAGTTTCATCCGGTCCGGCTGAAACTTGGTACATGGTGTTAGTATATGGTCTCTAACAACCATGCAAAAATTGGTCCACATCGGTCCATAATTATATATAGCCCCCATATAAGCCGATCCCCCGATTTGGCTTGCGGAGACTCTAAGAAAAGCAAATTTCATCCGATGCGGCTGAAATTTGGTACATGGTGTAAGCATATGGTCTCTAACAACCATGCAAAAATTGATCCATATCGGTCCATAATTACATATAGCCCCCATATAAACCGATCCCCCGATTTGGCTTGCGGAGCCTCTAAGAGAACCAAGTTTCATCCGATCCGGCTGAAATTTGGTGCATGGTGTAAGCATATGGTCTCTAACAACCATGCAACAATTGATCCATATCGGTCCATAATTACATATAGCCCCCATATAAACCGATCCCCGATTTGGCTTGCGGAGCCTCTAAGAGAACCAAGTTTCATCCGATCCGGCTGAAATTTAGTACATGGTGTAAGTATATAGTCTCTAACAACCATGCAAAAATTGGTCTATATCGGTCCATAATTACATATAGCCCCCATATAAACCGATCCCCCGATTTGGCTTGCGGAGCCTCTAAGTGAACCAAGTTTCATCCGATCCGGCTGAAATTTGGTACATGGTGTAAGTATACGGTCTTTAACAACCATGCAAAAATTGATCCATATCGGTCCATAATTACATATAGCCCCCATATAAACCGATCCCCCGATTTGGCTTGCGGAGCTTCTAAGAGAACCAAGTTTCATCCGGTCCGGCTGAAATTTGGTACATGGTGTAAGCATATGGTCTCTAACAACCATGCAAAAATTGATCCATATCGGTCCATAATTACATATAGCCCCCATATAAACCGATCCCCCGATTTGGCTTGCGGAGCCTCTAAGAGAAGCAAATTTCATGCGATCCGCCTGAAATTTGCTACATGGTATTGGTATATGTTCTCTAATCACCATGCAAAAATTGGTCCATATCGGTCAATAATTATATATAGCCCCCATATAAACCGATCCCCCGAGTTGGCTTGCGGAACCTCTAAGAAACGAAAATTCCATTCGATCCGGCTTAAATTTGGTACATGGTGTTGGTATATGTTCTCTAATGACCATGCAAAAATTGGTCCATATCGGTCCATAATTATATATAGCCCCCATATAAATCGATTCCCAGATTTGTCCTCCGGAGCCTCTTGGAGGAGCAAAATTCATCCGATCCGGTTGAAATTTGGAACATGGTGTTAGAATGTGGTCTCTAAGAAACACGCAAGAATTGGTCCATATCGGTCCAAAATTATATATAGCCCCCATAATTATATATAGCAACGTGGTGTTAGTATAAGGCCGCTAATATCCATACCAAAATTGGTCCTTATCGGTCTATAGTTATATATAGCCGATCCCCAATCACACAAAAATTGGTCCATATCGGTTGCCACTCAAGCCAAAAATAATCTACCAAAATTTTATTTTTATGGAAAACAATGTCAAAATGTTATTTCTATAGAAAATTTTGTAAAAATTTTATTTCTATTGAAAATTTTGTAAAAATTTTATTTCAATAAAAATTTTGTCAAACGTTTATTTCTATAGAAAATTTTGTCAAAATTTTATTCCTATAGAAAATTTTTTCCAAAATTGTATTTCTATAGAAATTTTTTTCCAAACGTATTTAATCGGCCTTTTTTAGTTTAATATATACTACGTATGGACTACCTTGTAATTTAGAAGACGGTGTTAGGAAGTTTTAAGATATCTTGCCATCGGCAAGTGTTACCGCAACCCAAGTAATTCGATTGTGGATGACAGTTTTCAGTAGAAGTTTCTACGCAATCCATGGTGGAGGGTACATAAGCTTCGGCCTGGCCGAACATACGGCCGTATATACTTGTTTTTTTATTTTTTATTTTTGATTCCATCCATTCAGAATTTTATTGTAGTTTCACAAAAGTTCCATCTTCGCTTAAAATCAGCCATAACTTTGAATATCATCTTTGTTTTCTTCAAGCAATATAGCAATATCTGCCCGTCCATCTGTTGAAATCACATTAACTTACGGACAAATTGAGACTGCTTATTACTATAGGTCGCCGTGTAATACAATGGGACGTATCGGATGATACACAGCGTAGCTGATTTATAATGCAACAGAGTACAGATCTATATTTTTCTAATTATTTATCAATCTATTGTTCAATTAAAAAAAAAAATCGGAAATAACATAAAATTTTAGAATCACTTTAGATTTCTTCGCATTGGTTGTGGTATTTGAAACCATTCACGGTGAAGCGTCGTCATGAGCTGAGTGACACTTTGGTATTTGCCAGTGACCCAGGTGCAAAAGTACAACTATTTGCGTAGATGCGGAGCTTTTGGTCACTGTGTGGTAGAAATAAAGCGAGGAATTTCCTTTTTAAGCCATTCTTGGTTGACGAGTGCTGAGTGCTATTTAGCTGAGTCCTGTTGGAATGTCTATGCTCTGCGGCCGAAATTTTTCTATGTCCAGGATTCCAATACCGTCTTTAGGACATTTTGTCGCCATTTTTCGGTATTTATATAGACCCCACGGTAGATGAATATAAGCGCGGAGCGACCATCGACGCTATGGCGACCCACATAATTACCATTCGATGTGCTTGAGTTCTGATAGGGCTAGGTGCAACTGACCTTTTTGGCAAGAAAACCCGATCATTGTGTTTGTTCACAAACTTCTTACATTGGAATGACAACGACTGTTGCCATGGTTAATAAAATTCTACAAAAAACGGTAGATTTTTTATTGTTTGGTAGAATTCTTGATGTTTTGGTAGATTTTTCTCCGAGGTACTTCGATTTTCTATTGAAATGTTGAATAGAAATAAATTTTGACAAAATGTTCTATAGAAATAAATTTTTGACAAAATTTTCTACAGAAATAAAATTCTGAAAAAATTTCTATAGAAATAAATTTTTTCTATAAAAATATAATTTTTTTCTATAAAAATATAATTTTTTTCTATAAAAATAAAATTTTGACGAAGCTTTCGATAAAAATAAAATTTTGACGAAATTTTCTATAGAAATAAAATTGTGACACAATTTTCTATGGAAATAAAATTGTGACAAAATTTTCTATAGAAATAAATTTTCGCAAAATTTTCTATAGAAAAAAAATTAAGAAAAAGTAATCTATAGAAATAAAATTAAAAAAAAATAATCTATAGAAATAAAATTTTGACTAAATTTTCTATAGAAATAAAATTTTGTCTAAATTTTCTATAGAAATAAAATTTTGACGAAATTTTCTATACAAATAAAATTGTGACACAATTTTCTATAGAAATAAAATTTTGACAACATGTTCTAAATAAATAAAACTTTGACAACATTTTCAATGGAAATAAAATTGTGACAAAATTTTCTATGGAAATAAAATTTTGACAAAATTTTCTATAGAAATAAAATTTTGACAAAATTTTGTATAGAAATAAATTTTGAAAAAATTTTCTAATTTTAAAATTTAATTTTAAAAAAATGTTCTATAGAAATAAAATTTTGACTTAATTTTCTATAGAAATAAATTTTGACAAAATTTTATACACAAATAAAATTTCGTCGAAATTTTTTTATAAAAATAAAATTTTGACAAAATTTTCAATAGAAATAAAATATTGACAAAATTTTCAATAAAATAAAAATTTTGACAAAATTTTCTATAAAAAA
The DNA here is from genome assembly GCF_050003625.1 of Haematobia irritans. Lineage (NCBI taxonomy): Eukaryota > Metazoa > Arthropoda > Insecta > Diptera > Muscidae > Haematobia > Haematobia irritans. The sequence continues at coordinate 21,480,786 of NC_134400.1, forward strand.
TTGACAAAATTTTCTATAGAAATAATTTAAAAAAAAAATTTTCTATAGAAATAAAATTTTGACTAAATTTTCTATAGAAATAAAATTTTGATGAAATTTTCTATAAAAAATTGACAAAATTTTCTATAGAAATAAATTTTGAAAAAATTTTCTATAGAAATAAAATTTTTAAAAAATAATCTATAGAAATAAAATTTTGACTAAATTTTCTATAAAAATACAATTTTGACAAAATTTTCTTTAGAAATAAATTTTGAAAAAATTTTCTTTAGAAAGAAAATTTTGACATAATTTTCTACAGAAATAAAATTTTGACTAAATTTTCTATAGAAATACAAGTTTGACAAAATTTTCTTTAGAAATAAATTTTGAAAAAATTTTCTTTAGAAATAAAATTTTGACAAAATTTACTATAGAAATAACATTTTGACGAAATTTTCTATAGAAATAAAATTGTGACACATTTTTCTCCAAAAAATTTTTTTTTCAAAAAATTTTCTAAAGAACTAAATTTAAAAAAAAATAATCTATAGAAATAAAAAAATTCACAAAATTTTCTAAAGAAATAAAATTAGCAAAAAAAAAATAATCTATAGAAATAAAATTTTGACTTTTCAATGGAAATAAAATTGTGACAAAATTTTCTATGGAAATAAAATTTTGACAAAATTTTATATAGAAATAAAGTTTTGACAAAATTTTCTATAGAAATAAATTTTGAAAAAATTTTCTAATTTTAAAATTTAATTTTAAAAAATGTTCTATAGAAATAAAATTTTGACTAAATTTTCTATAGAAATAAAATTTTGACAAAATTATCTTTAGAAATAACATTTTTACAAAATTTTCTATAGAAATAAATTTTGAAAAAATTTTCTATAGAAATAAATTTTCACAAAATTTTCTATTGAAATAAAATTTAAAAAAATAATCTAAGAATTAAAAGTCTTCTTTAGAAATAAAATTTTGACAAAATTTTCTATAGAAATAAAATTTTGGAAATAAAATTGTGACAAAATTTCGACGAAATTTTCTATAAATATAAAATTATGACAAAATTTTCAATTGAAATAAAATATTGACAAAATTTTCAATAAAAATAAAATTTTGAAAAAATTTTCTATAGAAATAAATTTTAAAAAAATTTTCTATAGAAATAAAATTTTGAAAAAATAATCTGTAGAAATAAAATTTTGACTAAATTTTCTATAGAAATAAAATTTTGACAAAATTATCTTTAGAAATAACATTTTTACAAAATTTTCTATAGAAATAAATTTTGAAAAAATTTTCTATAGAAATAAATTTTCACAAAATTTTCTATTGAAATAAAATTTAAAAAAATAATCTAAGAATTAAAAGTCTTCTTTAGAAATAAAATTTTGAAAAAATTTTCTATAGAAATAAAATTTTGGAAATAAATTTGTGACAAAATTTTCTATGGAAATGAAATTTTGACAAAATTTTCTATAGAAATAAAATTAAAAAAAAAAAAAATATTCTATAGAAATAAAATTTTGACTAAATTTTCCATGGAAATACAATTTTGACAAAATTTTTTTTAGAAATAAATTTTGAAAAAATCTTCTTTAGAAATAAAATTTTGACATAATTTTCTACAGAAATAAAATTTTGACTAAATTTTCTATAGAAATACAATTTTGACAAAATTTTCGTTAGAAATAAATTTTGAAAAAATTTTCTTTAGAAATAAAATTTTGACAAAATTTTCTATAGAAATAACATTTTGACGAAATTTTCTATAGAAATAAAATTGTGACACATTTTTCTCAAAAAAAAAATTTTTTTTCACAAAATTTTCTAAAGAAATAAAATTTAAAAAAAAAAAATCTATAGAAATAAAAAAAAATCACAAAATTTTCTAAAGAAATAAAATTTTGACAACTTTTTCTGAAGATATAAAATTTTGACAACATTTTCTATGGAAATAAAATTTTGACAAAATTTTCTTTAGAAATAAAATTTTGACAAATTTTTCTTCAGAAATAAAATTTTGACAAAATTTTCTATAGAAATAAATTTTCACAAAGTTTTCTATAGAAATAAAATCTAAAAAAAAATATTCTATAGAAATAAAATTTTTACTAAATTTTCTATAGAAATAAAATTTTGACAAAATTTTCTTTAGAAACAAAATTTTGACAAATTTTTCTACAGAAATAAAATTTTGACAAAATTTTGTATAGAAATACATTTTCACAAAATTTTCGATAGAAATAAAATTTAAAAAAAAAATATTCTATAGAAATAAAATTTTGACGAAATTTTCTATAGAAATAAAATGTTGGCAACATTTTCTATAGAAATAAAATTTTGACAAAATTTTCTATGGAAATTACATTTACAAATAAAATTTTGACAAAATTATCTATAGAAATAAGATTTTGACATAATTTTCTTTAGAAGTAAAATTTTGACAAAATTGTCTAACAAAGTAGTAGCTTTTCCTTGCTGGTGCAAGCTAAAACGGTAAAACATTTTCAATTCGATACATTGACAATTCAAGGGATATTTATAAACCCAAAACATTTAGGAAATCATAATATATAATATTTCAAATACTGAAATAAACGCTTAAAATAAAATAAGAAGAAAAACCTTTTTTCATGATAACCGAACAAATTTGATCAGAAGCTTCAAGACAAGATTTTTTTTTCAATTTGGTAGATTTTTGGTAAAATTTTCCTCAAATTTTGGTAGTTTTTTTTTGGTCACGAGTGGCAACCATAATGGCAACTCCATGTCTCTTTTCAGTCTAATGTTTCTGGGTACATCGGCGAGCTCTTGCTTTTTGATACCTTGATCGTGGGATAGGGGTATACTAACTTTGTCATTCCGTTTATTTGCACGTCGAAATATTGGTCTCAGACTCCACAGAAAACCGGGCGAATCATATATATGGGGGGGGGGGGGGTCTATACCTAAATCTATGCAGATTACAATGAAAGTTTGCACACTCTGAAGATGCTTTAAAAGAGACGTTTTGTCAATAGTATATAGCATACATTCTGGGTTGAGGTGGAGCCAACCTAGCGATATCCGTCCGTTCATCCGTGGAAATCACACTAAATTCCGAACGAAACTAAAAATTTATTTCTAGAGAAAATTTTTGCAAAGTTTTTATTTCTTTAGAAAAGTTTTGTATACTTTTTTATCCATAGAAAATGTTAGTCAAATTTTAATTTCTATAGAAAATTTTTGCAAAATTTTATTTCTAAGTACATTTTTGCAAAATTTTATTTTTATAGAATATTTTTGCAAATTTTTATTTTTATAGAATATTTTTGCAAATTTTTATTTTTATAGAAAATTTTGGCATAATTTTATTTTCAGAGTAAATTTTTGCCACCATACAATGGTGATGGGGGTTGGGTTAATATTAAAAGGCATCCCGATTTATTTTGAGGCTCACTTAGACCATTCAGTCCAATGTGATAGTGATGGGGGTGAAATGTCAATTTGCGGAAATTTGCCACAGCTTAGGCAAGGGCTATATCCCGATATAGCCCTGCCTGCAAACGAAAACCGAAATCTGGACCTCGGTCCAGGTTTTCACATAATCCCCGATTTAGAATAGCGGCATCACTTTATTTCAGGCTTACATGGACTCTTCAGTCAATTGTGATACCACAGTGCTGAAAATATGTCTTATCAATGAGTGTCTTATCAGTGAGTCATGTTAGTCTCAATAACAATTGACTAGAGGTGTGCGCGTGACACGAAATTCTCGTGAGTGAGCGTGCGTGAGAAATAAAATCGGTTCGTGAATGTGCGTAAATAAAATTCCTGCAAAATCACGCTCACGAAAATAATCAAGATTTAATTTACACTCGTAAGTTAACTGAAATTAATTTAGCTCTTCAACTGTATTCTATTTTTGAATTTTGTTACCTTTGCTGATTTCCTTTGGAAAATATCGTGAGTCTCGTGAATCACGTTAATTGTCGTGAACGTAAGTCTATAAAATTAGTTCGTGCGTGAGTACTGGTTTTCATTTCGTGAATGTGCGTGAGTGGGATTGGCTAGGTTAAAGGGTGATACAGTCATACAAATTTGGTCAATATAAACTTGACGTATTTCTTTCAATTTTGCATTTAAAAAACCTGAACACCCCTCTTTTGAAGGTGTGTGTGTAGAATGTTGCTCCTATTTTGATTTTGGAATTCACTCTTCAGTTATCAAAATGCCGTCCAAGCAAGAAGAGCAGCGTATCAAAATTTTGCTCGCGCATCGCGAAAATCCGAGCTACTCGCACGCAAAGCTGGCAAAATCGCTAAAAGTTGCCACATCAACCGTTACAAATGTAATTAAAGTGTTTGGGGAACGTTTGTCGACAGCCAGGTAGTCTGGATCGGGGGGAAATCGAAAACCGGAAGCCGCTGAGACGACAAAGAGAGTTGCCGGTAGTTTCAAGCGAAACCCTAACCTCTCTCTCCGAGATGCCGCAAATAAGCTGGGTGTATCGTCTACAAGTGTGCATCGAGCCAACAAACGAGCCGGACTATCGACTTACAAGAAGGTAGTGACTCCAAATCGCGATGATAAACAATATACGACGGCCAAAGCGGGATCCCGGAGGCTGTACACGACGATGCAGACGAAGTTTGACTGCGTGGTAATGGACGACGAAACCTACGTCAAAGCCGACTACAAGCAGCTTCCGGGACAGGAGTTTTATACGGCAAAAGGAAGGGGAAAGGTAGCAGATATTTTCAAGCACATAAAACTGTCAAACTTCGCAAAGAAATATCTGGTTTGGCAAGCCATCTGTACCATCTGTAGCAGCATTTTCATAGCTTCCGGGACTGTCAACCAAGAAATTTACATCTGCTGCCTTTCCTGAAGAAACACGGTTGTTCCGTACTGTTTTGGCCGGATTTGGCATCTTGCCATTACGGTAAAAAGTCCATGGAGTGGTACGCCGCCAACAACGTGCAGGTGGTTCCCAAGGACAAGAACCCTCCCAACACGCCAGAGCTTCGCCCAATTGAGAAATACTGGGCTATTGTCAAGCGAAACCTAAAGAAGACCAAAAAAACTGCTAAGGACGAGCAGCAGTTCAAGGCAAACTGGCTTTATGCGGCGAAGAAGGTGGACAAGGTGGCTGTACAAATCTGATGGCAGATGTCAAGCGTGAGGCCCGGCAATTCGGATTTGGAAAAGCGAAAGCTTAACTGAATACTTTTCCTGAATTTTATACTAATTGAACTTGAAAAAGAAATTTAATTTGATTTTTAAATAAACGATTTCACCGATTTACACGCGTTTTCCCTTGACCACATTTTGACCGTATCACCCTTTAGGTTAAGTTAGGTGGCAGCCCGATGTATCAGGCTCACTTAGACTATTCAGTCCATTGTGATACCACATTGGTGAACTTCTCTCTTATCACTGAGTGCTGTCCGATTCCATGTTAAGCTCAATGACAAGGGACCTCCTTTTTATAGCCGAGTCCGAACGGCGTTCCACATTGCAGTGAAACCACTTAGAGATGCTTTGAAACCCTCAGAAATGTCACCAGCATTACTGAGGTGGGATAATCCACCGCTGAAAAACTTTTTGGTGTTCGGTCGAAGCAGGAATCGAACCCACGACCTTGTGTATGCAAGGCGGGCATGGTAACCATTGCACCACGGTGGGATTGCGTGAGCGTGCGTGAATAAATATTTTTCTTCGTGAATGTGCGTGAGTGTGAGTGAAATATCAGTCACGCGCACACCTCTACAAGGGACCACCTTTTTATAGCCTAGTCCGACAGACGTTTCACATTAATGTGAAATATCGGTGTCTTTCATACTGAAGATGGTGGCAGTACATATCAATGTACTTCATCGTGTAGTCGAAGGTAGAAAAATCACCCCTTGTATAAAAAAGTTTTCTGAAAAAAAATCAAAATCTTTTCAAAAATGTTTACTAAGATTAAACACCTCTACTCGAGAGAAAATTATCCACACGCAAATACCTAATTAACAAAGTCACCAACAAATGCCAACAATCTGACTATCAAACCACTAAGAAGAATAACATCATCATTATCATCATCAAGGAGAAGTTATAAAGATAATCAAGAACTTTATTTCATTTTCACATTGGTCGATGAATCGTCACTGGCAGAGTACAACAAGACTACCCGACAGCAGACATCAAAATGTCAAAATGAAACATGAACTGTGACTGTCGTTTACAATCTACAATGGTATTTTAATGAAATTGCACTAAAGTCTATGATGCGGAGGAATGATAGAATTTCAACAAACTTCGTTCTACTCCTAAGGGTTTTTGTAATACCCACCGACATAGCATGGGGGTTGGTGTAAGAAAACTTGTTCATTCTTTTTGTACTGCATAGAAATATTGGTATGGGACCTCTTAAAATATATCTGTATATTTCGGAATTAGAGAAGAAACATAAGTATTAAACACAGAAAATCTTTTTTTTTCATACCCTCCACCATAGGATGGGGGGTATATTAACTTTGTCATTCCGTTTGTAACACATCGAAATATTGCTCACAGACCCCATAAAGTATATATATTCTGGGTCGTGGTGAAATTCTGAGTCGATCTAAGCAAGTCCGTCCGTCCGTCCGTCTGTTGAAATCACGCTAACTTCCTAACGAAACAAGCTATCGACTTGAAACTTGGCACAAGTAGTTGTTATTGATATAGGTCGGATGGTATTGAAAATGGTCATATCGGATCACTTTTACGTATAGCCCCCATATAAAAGGACCCTCAGATTTGGCTTATGGAGCCTCTAACCAGGGCTGTGGAGTCGGAGTCGGAGTCTTGGAGTCGGAGTCTGAAGATTTTGCTGGAGTCGGAGTCGTAAAAATTTTGCTCGACTCCGACTCCGGCTAAATCAGATTTTTTAAAACACTTCACATTTTTTTAACTAAGCAAGTTTTTACGCAAATTAGTTTCCATTGCTTTATTCATTCGATCAATGTACAGCATGATTGTAAATGAAAATCAACTTCCAATTACAGCTATCTTTTTATGTTTCCTAGAATGTTAGACTAGCAGATGGGCTGGATCGATCCATTTTAATGCTCATATCAATTTATTTGAAATATTTCGAACAATCGAAATTATTTTTTTTTTAATTTTATTTTAAGGCCATATACGTATGTGGAATATTGACAGAAAATTTTTCAAAGTTGTTTTTTATAGAAAATGTTGTCAAAATTTTATTTCTATAGCAAATTTTGTCAAAATTTTATTTCTATAAAAAATTTATTCAAAATTTTATTACTATAGAAATATTTTTTTCTATAGAAAATTGAGTCAAAATTTTGTTTCTATAGAATATTTTGCAAAATTTTATTTCTATAGAAAATTTTGCCAAAATTTTATAGTAATAGATTTTTTTATTAGAAAATTTGGTCAAAATTTTATTACTATAGAAAATTTAATCAAAATTTTGTTTCTGTAGAATATTTTGCAGGATTTTATTTACTACACAAAAATTTTTCTAAAGTTGTACTTTTATTGATAATTTTTTCAAAATTTTATTTCTATAAGAAAAATTTTTATTTCTATAGCAAATTTTCTCAATTTTTTTCTTACTGATGCTCACTGATACTCACTGCTATAAAAAATGTATTCAGAATTGTATTACTATAGAAATATTTTTTTCTATATAAAATTTAGTCAAAATTTTATTTCTATAGAAAATTTAGTCAAAATTTTGTTTCCATAGAATATTTTGCAAAATTTTATTTCTATAGCAAATTTTGTCAAAATTTTATTTCTATAAAAATTTTATTCAAAATTTTATTACTATAGAAATATTTTTTCTATAGAAAATTGAGTCAAAATTTTGTTTTTATAGAATATTTTGCAAAATTTTATGTCTATAGAAAATTTAGTCAAAATTTTGTTTCTGTAGAATATTTTGCAGGATTTTATTTACTACACAAAAATTTTTCTAAAATTGTACTTTTATTGATAATTTTTTCAAAATTTTATTTCTATAAGAAAAATTTTTATTTCTATAGCAAATGTTCTCAATTTTTTTCTTACTGATGCTCACTGATACTCACTGCTATAAAAATGTATTCAGAATTGTATTACTATAGAAATATTTTTTTCTATATAAAATTTAGTCAAAATTTTATTTCTATAGAAAATTTAGTCAAAATTTTGTTTCTATAGAATATTTTGCAAAATTTTATTTCTATAGAAAATTTTGCAAAATTTTGTTCGCTACACAATTTTTTTTAAATTGTATTTCTATCGATAATTTTTTCAAACTTTTATTTCTATAAAAAATGTTGCCAAATTTTATTTCTATAAAAATGTTAATCAAAATTTTATTTCTATATATTTGGTCAAAATTTGATTTCTATAGAAAATTTTGTCAAAATTTTATTTCTATAGAAAATTTAGTCAAAATTTTGTTTCGGTAGAAAATTTAGTCAAAATTTTATTTACTAGACAAAAATTTTTCCAAAATTGTATGCTCACTGATACTCATTGCTAAGTAGAAAACTTGTAGAAATGACTCAAATTTTAAAATTTTTCAATGAATGAATCATAAATGCATTTTTGCGAAATTGTCTAAACAATTATAAATATTTCCCAAATATTGCCCGAGTTTTGTAGAAGTCTGATTTGAGATTTTATCAAAATGTAGATCTAAATACAAAGTTGTGCAGAGTATATTATAGTCGGCCCGCCCGACTTTAGACTTTCCTTGCATTTTTAGTTTTTGTTAAAATTGTGTTACGTCCCATAACGTTAGATTTAAATTTTAAGTACATAGATTTTGTAGAAGTATATAAAATTTTGTCTAAATCGATTCAGATTCAAATTCATGCATATGGGAATATAAACCTTTATATAGCTCGCAACAAATTTAAAGGATTTGAGATACATGGTGTTGGTATCTGGTCTCTAACAACCATACCAGAATTGGTCCATATCGGTCCATACTTATATATAGCCCTATATACACCGATCTCCAGATTTGACTCCGGAGCCTCTTGGAGGAGCAAAATTCATCCGATCAGGTTGAAATTTGGTACATTTCTCTAGTGCATGCCAAAATTGGTCCTTTTCGATATATATTATATAGCCCCCAAATAAACCGATCCCCAATCACACAGGAATCACGATTGTCACTCGAGCAAAAATAATCTACCAAACTTTTATTGCCATAGAAAATGTTGTCAAAATTTTATTTCTATAGAACATTTTTTCAACATTTTATGTCTTTAGGAAATTTTGTCAAAATATAATTTCTATACAAAATTTTGTCAAAAATGTATTTCTATAGAAAATGTTGTCAAAATTTTATTTCTTTTATTTCTTATTTCTTCTTTTATTTCAAAATTTTATTTCTATAGAAAATTTATGGAGCCTTTCATAGTTGGAGAGGAATATTTTGCAAGATCTTCCAAATTATTAAGAATTCTACCAATCTACCAAACAGTAAAAAATCTTCCATTTTTGGTAGACTCGTGTTCATAATTGTATATTGCCCCCATATAAAGCGACCCCCATATTTCAATTTTGGCTCTATAATTACCGCACAAAAATTCATATCGGTTCGTAATTATTTCTTTCCTATATATACCTGTCAAGAACTGAATATATACACTGAAAAAACAGTGAACCCACCAGGAAGAAAACTTTCGGTGAATTTTAGAAAATTTTGAATATTTGTAGAAAATTTTAACTAAACAGTATTACAAACGTTGGCATCACGCCGATGTCATAGAAATAAGTAAATATTTTCCGACAAATTCAAGAAAATTTATTAGACATAACTATGTTTTTTCACTTGTTAAAGAAAATTTTGTAGTTTGAAGCAAAAACTTGGAGTCCAAAATAGCAAGAATGTCTTTAGTGACATACGAAGTTCATGATGGACGCATTTTTGGTAAAATTTACAAATTTAAAGAAATTCTGAACTATTTTGTGGAAGACACGAATTTAGTTAATCTTTATGCTTCATTTGAGTGTATTTTTTTTCCTCGGTTTTAGTTAATTTAACTAATGTACACACAAAATTATTAGAGTAAAGGAAACTTTCTCCAAACATAATAATTCCATGAACTAAAATAAAGTTAAATTGGTTTTAGTGAAATAGAGAGTTCACTGTTTTTTTGAGTGTACGTATTTAATCGACCTTTATTTTGTTTACTATATATCCCGCCTACAATTTAAAAGATGATTTTAAGAAGTTTTAAGATGCCTTGCCATCGGTCGCAACCCAAGTAATTTAATTGTGGATGACCGTCTTGAGTAGAAGTTTCTACGCAACCCATGGTGGAGGGTACATAAGATTTGGCCTGGCCGAACTTATACTTGTTTTTTTTTTTTTTTTTTTAATAAACACATTAATCGAATAAATTTAATTTTTAATTAAATATTTTGTAAATTCAATTAAAATCTTTATACCCTTCACCACTACTGTGGTACAGGGTATAATAAGTTTGTGCATTTGTATGTAACGCCAAGAAGGAAAAGTCTGAGACCCATCGTTTAGTATACCGATCGTCTTAGAATTAAATTCTGAGTCGATTTAGCGATGTCCGTCTGTCTGTCTGTCTGTTGATGTATTTTTGTGTGCAAAGTACAGCTCGCAGTTTTAGTCCGATTGTCCTAAAATTTGGTATAGGGTCCTCTTTCGGCTCAAAGACGATCCCTATTGATTTTGGAAAAAATCGGTTCAGATTTAGATATAGTTGCCTTATATATTTTTCACCGATCTGTTCATAATTGGCGTGTATATCAACCGATCTTCCTAAAATTCCGTACATCCGAATATTTTATGAGTCTCGAAAAACTTGCAAAATATCAGCCAAATCGGTTCAGATTTAAATATAGCTCCCATATATAGCTTTCGACCGATTTACACTCATTTGCCCACAGAGGCCAATTTTTTGCTCCGATATAGTTGAAATTTGGCACAGGAAGTATAATTAGCATTGTAGCTATGCGTGCCAAATTTGGTTGAAATCGGTTCAGATTTAGATATAGCTCCCATATATAGCTTTCGACCGATTTACACTCATTTGACCACAGAGGCCAATTTTTTGCTCCGATTTAGTTGAAATTTTGCACAGGAAGTATAATTAGCATTGTAGCTATGCGTGCCAAATTTGGTTGAAATCGGTTCAGATTTAGTTATATCTCCCATATATAGCTTTCGCCCGATGTACACTCATATGACCACAGAGGCCAATTTTTAACTCCGACTTAGTTGAAATTTTGCACAGGGAGTAGAATTAGCATTGTAGCTATGCGTGCTAAATTTGGTTGACATCGGTTCAGATTTAGATTTAGCTCCCATATATATGTTTTTCTGATTTCGACCAACATTTTCCTTGTAAAATCGCCACTGCTTAGTCGAAAAGTTGTACAAATGACTCTAATTTTCCTAAACTTCTAATAGATATATATCGAGCGATAAATCATAAATAAATTTTTGCGAAGTTTCCTTAAAATTGCTTAAGATTTAAATGTTTCCCATATTTATACCCTTCACCACTACTGTGGTACAGGGTATAATAAGTTTGTGCATTTGTATGTAACGCCAAGAAGGAAAAGTCTGAGATCCATCGTTCAGTATACCGATCGTCTTAGAATTAAATTCTGAGTCGATTTAGCGATGTCCGTCTGTCTGTCTGTCTGTCTGTCCGTCTGTCTGTCTGTCTGTCTGTCTGTCTGTCTGTCTGTCTGTCTGTCTGTCTGTCTCTCTGCTGATGTATTTTTGTGTGCAAAGTACAGCTCGCAGTTTTAGTCCGATTGTCCCAAAATTTGGTATAGGGTCCTGTTTCGGCTCAAAGACGATCCCTATTGATTTTGGAAAAAATCGGTTCAGATTTAGATATAGCTGCCATATATATTTTTCACCGATCTGGTCATAATTGGTACGTCCGAATATTTTATGGGTCTCGAAAAACTTGCAAAATATCAGCCTAATCGGTTCAGATTTAGATATAGCTCATATATATAGCTTTCGTCCGATTTACACTCATTTGCCCACAGAGGCCAATTTTTAACTCAGATTTAGTTGAAGTTTTGCACAGGGAGGAGAATTAGCATTGTAACTATGCGTACCAAAATTGGTTGAAATCGGTTCAGATTTGGATATATCTCCCATATATAGTTTTCGCCCGATTTACACTCATATGACTACAGAGTCCAATTTTTAACTCCGATTTAGTTGACATTTTGCACAGGGAGTAGAATTAGCATTGTAACTATGCGTGCCAAATTTGGGTGAAATCGGTTCAGATTTGGATATATCTCCCATATATAGCTTTCGCCGGATTTACACTCATATGACCACAGAGGCCAAGTTTTTGCTCCGATTTAGTTGAAATTTTGCACAGGGAGGAGAATTAGCATTGTAACTATGCGTACCAAAATTGGTTGAAATCGGTTCAGATTTGGATATATCTCCCATGTATAGTTTTCGCCCGATTTACACTCATATGACCACAGAGGCCAATTTTTAACTCCGATTTAGTTGACATTTTGCACAGGGAGTAGAATTAGCATTGTAACTATGCGTGCCAAATTTGGGTGAAATCGGTTCAGATTTGGATATATCTCCCATATATAGCTTTCGCCCGATTTACACTCATATGACCACAGAGGCCAATTTTTTGCTCCGATTTAGTTGAAATTTTGCACAGGGAGTAGAATTAGCATTGTAGCTATGCGTGCCAAATTTGGTTGAAATCGGTTCAGATTTAGATATATCTCCCATATATAGCTTTCGCCCGATTTACACTCATACGACCACAGAGGCCAATTTTTAACTCCGATTTAGTTGAAATTTTGCACAGAGAGTAGAATTAGCATTGTTGCTATGCGTGCCAAATTTGGTTGAAATCGGTTCAGATTTAGATATAGCTCCCATATATATGTTTTTCTGATTTCGACAAAAATGGTCAAAATACCAACATTTCCCTTGTAAAATCGCCACTGCTTAGTCGAAAAGTTGTAAACATGACTCTAATTTTCCTAAACTTCTCATAGATATATATCGAGCGATAAATCATAAATAAACTTTTGCGAAGTTTCCTTAAAATTGCTTCAGATTTAAATGTTTCCCATAGTTTTTACTAACATTGTGTTCCACCCTAGTGCATTAGCCGACTTAAATTTTGAGTCTATAGATTTGGTAGAAGTCTATCAAATTCTGTCCAGATAGAGTGATATTTAAATGTATGTATTTGGGACAAACCTTTATATATAGCACCCAACACATTTGACGGATGTGATATGGTATCGAAAATTTAGATCTACAAAGTGGTGCAGTGTATTATATAGTCGGCCCCTCCCGACTTTAGACTTTCCTTACTTGTTTTAAATTAAAAACATTTGTAAAAAGTTTAGTATTTTTTTCCGTAATATTATTTTTGGTGATATTTTTTCCTTGTGAACTTTATAATAAATTAGTTATTACATGTATCCAAAACATAAACCCCTTTGTTGTGGGTTCCCATTTAAAGGCTTCACTCACAGCCATCACACAGTCCTGTGGAAATGAAAATTAAGAAATTTCATCAAGGCAAACTTATTATGAATTTTATTTAGAAAAAAAAAATAATAATAAAAAACAAATATCAGAAAACAAATACGTGTCAAAACATAGCTAAAGAGTGCTAATTTAGTCAAGGACTAGGGAATGCTCTGCTATGAACCATACAAATGCCAAAAAAAAAGAAAAAACGAAAACAATATCGTCAACAACAGTTGTTATAAAATTAAATGGTATGTAGGTCTCTTAAGCTCAACAAGGATGTGAAAATTGGCTGGGACAACAGAAACAGGAGGAAGGGGGCTGAAATACATGAACAACAACAAAAAATATAAAGCGATAGACATCTGGACATGAATAACAATTTCTTTGCCAAGCATATCGTCTAGAAAGACCTATATATAACCGCCTTCTAAAGCGAAGCGACAATTTTCGATTTAACCAAAATGGTTTTGGAGGAATAGAAAAAGAACTCATAGACGCTTGAGTGGGAACAATCAGGAGGAATAGGCTATGTTTTCATGGGCGCATTTATGTCTAAAATTTATGGCATCACGTAATACATGTCAAACATAAATATCCACTGTGGTTTGCCTAGTTGGTTTAATATGTATCCATATCTATGGTTTAATACGAAAATTTACGTTCCAAAATCGTGATCGGACGGTAACAAAATGAAACGGGAACGTTCACAATCAAAACGGAATGTTCACGGTTTCGTGAACGGTTTTGCAATTAGCACGTCATTCGTGATTTTTCTATGAGTACACATTTAAAAAATTAAAATTCTGCAACATTTTCATCGCAACGAAGGTCACAATACATTCTGAACTTTCGTTCACCAATCTGGTGAATTCCGCAGTGTCTGTCAAAATTGATTTCGATTTGTTGTTGCATTAACGTTGTAACATATCGAAATCAAACAAGTAAGGAAAGCCTAAAGTCGGGCGATACCCCCCACGGAAATTAACTTTGTAATTCCGTTTGTAACACATCGAAATTCTGAGTCGATATGAGCATGTCCGTTCGTCCGTCCGTCTGTTGAAATCACGCTAACTTCCGAACGAAACAAGCTATCGACTTGAAACTTGGCACAAGAAGTTGTTATTGATGTAGGTCAGATGGTATTGCAAATGGGCCATATCGGTCCACTTTTACGTATAGCCCCCATATAAACGGACCCCCAAATTTGGCTTGCGAGGCCTCTAAAGAGAAGTAAATTTCATCCGATCCCGCTGAAATTTGGTACATGGTGTTAGTATATGGTCTCTAACAACCATGCAAAAATTGGTCCACATCGGTCCATAATTATATATAGCCCCCATATAAACCGATCCCCAGATTTGGCTTGCGGAGCCTAAAACAGAAGAAAATTTCATCCGATCCGGCTGAAATTTGGTACATGGTGTTGGTATATGGTCTCTAACAACCATGCAAAAATTGGTCCACATCGGTCCATAATTATATATAGCCCCCATATAAACCGATCCCCCGATTTGGCTTGCGGAGCCTCTAAGAGAAGAAAATTTCATCCGATCCGGCTGAAATTTGGTACATGGTGTTAGTATATGGTCTCTAACAACCATGCAAAAATTGGTCCACATCGGTCCATAATTATATATGGCCCCCATATAAACCGATCCCCAGATTTGAACTCCGGAGCCTCATGGAAGACCAAAATTCATCTGATTCAGTTGAAATTTGGTTAATACATGGCCTCAAACACCCATGAAAAAATTGGTGGATATCGGTCCATAATTATATATAGGCCCCATATAAACCGATTCCGAGATTTGGTTTTGGAGCCTCTTGGAGGAGCAAATTTCATCCGAGTGAGTTGAAATTTGTGGATGACAGTCTTTCGTAGAAGTTTCTACGCAATCCATGGTGGAGGGTACATAAGATTCGGCCTGGCCGAACTTACGGCCGTATATACTTGTTATAGAAATAACATTTTGACGAAATTTTCCAGAGAAATAAAATTTTGACAAAATTTTCTATAGAAATAAAATGTTGACAAAATTTTCATGAGAAATAAAATTTTGACAACATTTTCTATAGAAATAAAATTTTGACAAAATTTTCTATAGAAATAAAATTTTGACAAAATTTTCTATAGAAATAAAATTTTGACAATATTTTTTTAAAGAAATAAAATTTTGACAATATTTTTTTAAAGAAATAAAATGTTGACAAAATTTTCTATAGAAATAAAATATTGCTAGATTACTGTGATTGGGGATCGGCTATATATAACTATAGACCGATATGAACCAATTTTGGCATGATTATTAGCGGCCATATACTACCGCAATATATCAAATTTCAACCGAATCGGATGAATTTTGCTTCTCCAAGAGACTCCGGAGGCAAAATCTGGGGATCGATTTATATGGGGACTATATATAACTATACACCGATATGGACCAATTTTTGCATGGGTATTAGAGACCATAAAGTAACACCACCTACCGAATTTCAAGCGGATCGGATGCAATATGGGAAATCATCATGGAATCATGTAAAATATGGATATATATTTGGCCAAACCCGAAGAAAAATTATATGGAGACATATTTGCCTAAACCCGAAGAAAATTTATATGGAGACTTTATCCAAATCTGGGGGCTAATCACGGCATTCGATATCGAGAACTTT